>NW_023494805.1:1607929-1637929 GCF_904425465.1 Colossoma macropomum
CTGCTCCGTATCGGGACCGGGCCGCACCGACTCGCTGAATTCGTACCGCTCTAAAAATGCTCCCTATCTGGACCGAACTGCACCGACTCGCTGACTTCGTACTGCTCTAAAAATGCTCCCTATCTGGACCGGACTGCACCGACTCGCTGACTTCGTACCGCTCTAAAAACGCTCCCTATCTGGACCGGACTGCACCGACTCGCTGACTTCGTACGCTCTAAAACGCTCCTATCTGGACCGGATGCACGACTCGCTGACTCTGCTCCCTATCTGGACCGGACTGCACCGACTCGCTGACTTCGTACCGCTCTAAAAACGCTCCCTATCTGGACCGAACTGCACCGACTCGCTGACTTCGTACCGCTCTAAAAACGCTCCCTATCTGGACCGGACGTGTGTGTGTGTGTGTGTGTGTGTGTGTGTGTGTTGTTCACACTGCTCCTCTTTAGGTTCATTATCCTCCAGAGCTAAACCCACCGAGAACTTCAGATCCTGAACTCGACTGATCTGCTGTATCAGAGTGGAGCTGTGGGAACTTGCGCTGAGTTTCGTGTGTGTGTGTGTGTGTGTGTGTGTGTGTGTGTGTGTGTGTGTGTGCGCATAGGAGGCGAGCTCTCTGGGTCTCAGCGGGATCTCTCTGGACTCCGGTGGTCCAGGGGTCTCTCTCAGTGCTGTGTCTGCGTTGAATCTGCTATATGAGCTGCTGCAGCTGAACAGGAGGAACCAGCGCCACCTGCAGGAACTGGAGAACCAGCAGCTGAAGAACTGCAGTAACCTGGAGCACCTTCAGACCAACAACTCCAGACTGAAGGTATAAAATACCTTTTATTTTATTTTTTTTACCTGTTATTCTTACTGTTCTTCACTGTTGTGTTATTTGAAAGCTCCAGTTACTCTTTACATTGTGGTAAAACCTTTATGATGATCAGACCAGCAGAAACGGTCTAAAGTTCCTCTGAATAAAGTCTGGTTCCACTGACTTCCATTAGAACTTCAGAATGTTTTATCTTCTGTAACGTTACTGATGTGTTCATGTGTCACTGCTAACTTGGCGTTAATGTCAGACTGTATAGTGATTTTATCCTCCTGAATGAATAGAGTTCAGAGTGACTCTCAGCAGTGCAGATACACCATGTTTCATCCTCTTTTACTCGTTTTTTGCGTCACGTTCGGGATGTTGCGAGTTGTGTTTCTGTTGTCTGTAAGATATCCAATGTGTTCGTTTCTGTACGTTCTACAGTAGAACCTCAGTTACAGTTCCTGCAGTGCAGAGAGAGGCATTACTTAACAACCACAGTTATTCCAGTTACTGTGGAATCGTAAAACCTGTCATTATCATATAAGAACACGAGTAGAACACTGCTTATCCAGTCAGCTCCTACGGTCAGAACTGACTGAAATATTAACGAATGTGTGAATGATTATTGGTTAACGAGAGACAGAGGTTCCTTCGGTTCCACAGGACTTCACATGATCTAATTACTGTAACATTCTCCTGTCTGTGTTTGCCAGGATCAGCTAGAACACACTCGCAGGGAGAACTCGGGTCTCCACGAAGGAGAACGTCAACTACAGCTGAAGATCAGAACCCTGCAGAGCTGCCTGAAGTCGGAGAAGGAGGAGGTATTAAAGCGATACTTCAGATAAAGAACATTTAAAGCGATACTTCAGTTCATAATCATATTTGTAAAGTTGGAGAAGGTATTAAAGCGGTGCTTCGTATTTGCCAGCGTTTTATTGGAATTTTCCGTTCCACCTTAAAAGGTGCCTGAGGTACCAGAATGTAACTGGAGCTCCATTTAAGGTGGAATGGAGAGTTGGAATAAGACTCCGTGCTGAGTCTGGTGTCTCAGGCTGTGTGGAACCTCTAACGGGCTGGATTATGTTTGCAGGTCCAGAAGCTCCAGAACATCATCGCCAGCCGTGCCACTCAGTATACCCACGATGCCAAGCGTAAGGAGAGAGAGAGTGCCAAACTGAAGGAGAGGCTGAACCAGCTGCTGGTGGACAAACGGGACAGAAAGCTGGGTACCTGTCTAAAGTCTCCGGTTCCGCTCTGTGGTCCGTCTAGGAGACGACTGACTGTGTCTCCTCGTTCAGGAACAGAAATAACCAGAAGAAAAATAAACTTTACACCTTAAACACGACTACAGGAGGGAAATGACCCAAAACAGTGTTATAAATGCAGTAAATCAATTTTAATCATCTCTGCTGCTTTAGAGGAGAAGTTCCTTCCACAGCGTTCACCACCACCACACTGAGTTTCTCTGTGAAATATGAAGTAAACTGTATGTTCACCCTGTTTATTGTGTGTGTGTGTGTGTGTGTGTGTGTGTGTGTGCTCTTTAGCGATTGAGATGGTGAACTGTGTGAGTCGTTCTGATGGAAAGAGAGGATTGTGGAAGACGGGAAAGATGGAGGCCAGGTAAAGCTCTCTCACCAGTGTTTACATACTGAAGGGGAATTCCACCCCATGTTCAAAAATTCCCCCATAACTCAGTGTGTGAGGTGTAATCAGTGATTCAGAGCGGTTTGGTGTGAAATGGTTCAGATGTCTTTACAGTGGTGGTGATAGGAACCAGGGGTCGCCATGACTACAGCACAGATATAGACATTTTATTTACTATCCAGAACCACCAGTGAACCTACATGAGTCTTCTGAGTTTATATGAATGTTGATGACAAATAGTGGAAAATCTGAAATAATAAGTTTTCTTTGGGGACTATTTTGCCTCACAGCGCCCTGCATGTATCCCTCCACCATGAATGGAGTTTAATAATAATAAGAATGAGATGATGATGATAATAATAATAATAATAATAATAATAATCAAGTCTTTATTTATATAGCATCTTTCATACATGTGCTGTACAGTAAAAGCAACAGAGTGAAATAAGAACACAGAGGTAAATAAACAACAAAGTAGGAAAATTCAAAAGATAATCAAATATCGAACAATTAAAAAGAAAAAAGAATCCAACAGTTATAAAGTCATAGAAACAGGGCACAAAATGCATAAAACAATGAAGGCCATATGAATAAATAAACAAAGCTTTTCAAACAAGGAATCGATTTTTAAAACAAAATAAGTCATTAATAATTTTTTAATAATTCTCTTTAAAGTTATTTAAAAAATTACAAAATTAGTTTAAGTTCTCTAAACTATCATAAAACAGTGTCTCAGTCATCAGGCAGTGAATTTATAACCATTTCATGTAGGAACTTTCTGTGAGGAGCTTTTAGAGGGGGACGTCTGGTTCCTATCACCACCACTGTGAACAGTTCTGACTCGGTAAGTTTCTCTAGAACAGAGCGTTTCACACCAAACCGCTCTGAATGACTCTGTTTACGTCTTATTTTGATGATGAATATATATTTTCCTCTCAGACATGAGGGGGAGATGTATAAAGCCCTGCTGAGTGATTACGAGGCGAGGCAGCAGACCCTCATGCAGGAGAACTCTGAGCTGAAGAAGCTCCTGCAGCACATGAAGAAGGACATGGTGTCCATACTGAGCCCAAAGAAGCCCTGCAGCAAAGCCCCGCCCACCGACGACAGCTGCACCAAAGCCCCGCCCACTGATGACAGTCTGGAACAGGTCAGTACACGTCTCTCCTCACTCTGAGAGAAGCGCTACACTGGATGAAAGGACTGTGTTGTATTATAATTATGGGTTGTCTGTTTAAGATTTAAGGAGATTCTTTAGTTTTAGCACCGGAACTGCCAGGCTAATGTACGGTGCTGTGAAAAAGTATTTGCCCCCGACCTGATTTCTTCTATTTTTGCTCATTTGTCACACTTGCATGTTTCAGATCATTCAACTAATTTTAATACAAGATAAAGACGATGTGAGTAAACACAAAATGCAGCTTTTAAACAATCATTCCGTTTATTGAAATTTAAGATTTATTCAAAACCTGTATCACCCGTGTGAAAAAGTAATTGCCCCTAAACCTAATAACTGGTTGTGCCTCCTTCGGCAGTGACAACTGCAATTAAACGTTTGTGATAACTTGCGATGAGGCTCGCTCTTCTTTGACTTTGACTCACTTAATTGTTTTAATTCAGTTAAGTTGGAGGGTTTTCGAGCATGAACTGCCTGTTTAGTGTCCTGCCACAGCATCTCAATGAGATTCAAGTCAGGTCTTTGACTCGTCCGCTCCAAACCTTCATTTTATTCTTTTTGAGCCATTCAGAGGTGGACTGGCTTCAGATCATCCTGCTGCATAACCCAATTATGCTTGAGCTTTAGGACATAAACTAACGGGCGGACATTCACCTTCAGGATTTTCTGATGGAGCAGAATTCATGATTCCATCAGTTATGACAAAACATCCAAGTCCTGCAGAAGCAAAGCAGCCCTAGACCACCACACTACCACCACCTTGTTTCACTGTTGGTATGATATTCTTATGGTGGAATGCAGGGTTACCTTTACACCAGATGTAATGGGACCCATGTCTTCCAGAAAGTTCCACCTTTGACTCCTCAGTCCACAGAATATTATCCCAAAAGTCTTGGACGTCATCTAGATGTTTGTTTGGCAAACGTGAGACGAAACTTTGTGTTCTTTTTGGTCAGCAGTGGTTTTGCACCTTGCAGCTCTTCCATGGATGTCATTTTTGCCCAGTGTCTTTCTTATTGTGCAATCATGCACATTGACCTTAACTGAGGCAAGTCAGTCCTGCAGTTCTTTAGATGTTTGTCTGGATTCTTTTGTGACCTCCTGGGTGAGTTGTTGATGCGCTGTTGGTGAAATTTTGGTAGGTTGGCTGCTCCTGGGAAGGTTCACCACTGTTCCAAGTTCTCTCCATTTGTGGATAACGGCTCTCACTGTGGTTCTCTGGAGTCCCAGAGCCTCAGCGATGACTTTGTAACCCTTTCCAGATGGTAGATTGCAATGACTTTGTTTCACATCTGTATTTGAATTTCTTTAGAACGCGGCATCATGTGCTGCTGTTTGAGACCTTCCAGCTGCTTCACATTGACAGACAGGCTCTATTTAAGTGATGTTTAGATTCAGCAGGTCTGGCAGTGATCATGTCTGGGTGTGGCAGTGAAATTGAACCCAATAGTCAATTAAATGTGGTGAACTGGTTGATTTAGTAGCTAGGAGGCAGTTACTTTTTCACACAGGGCCAGGTAGGGCTGAACAGCATTTTTCCTTCAATAAATGAAATCCTCATTTAAAAACAGCATTTTGTGTTTATTTGGGGTTTTTTTTTCTCTAATATTAAAATGAGATTGATAATCTGAAACATTCCAGTGTGACAAATATGCAAAAATAGAATAAATTAGGAAGGGGACAAATACTTTTTCACAGCACTGCAGCTAACAAGTAATGGAAGCTTATACCCCACCAATTAGCCTGGTGCTAACTGCATGTCTATCTTTATACATTTGCATCAAACATGTTAGTGAAGTTGGATTCCTATTGACCAGCTTCTTATTCAAATTTGCTGTTCCACCTTAAAAGGTGCAGCAGGGTCACTTCTGTCACTGCCCACCAAAATGACCACACAAATCTACTTACAACATTGAAATATAATTCAAAAAGAAACCAAAAACGCAAAAAAGAAATGGCTAAATATGTAACACATTCAAAATTCTATTCTGACACACCAGTCAAATAAAAATGGGCTGTAAGTACTGAAATAAAACACGGTGTGTTGGGGGCGTCAGGCTGGGTCTGAAGCAGAGGACGAGGGGGACGAGTGCAGCAGGGACGCTCTGGAGCAGGCGTGTGGAGCGGCCCGAGAGCAGCTGGCCAACAGCATCCGCCTGCAGTGGAGGAGACTGAAGAACCACATGCAGAGACTGGACAGCCAGGGTATTCTCTTAATGTCTTTACCAAACAGGGGTTTGTGTTGTTAACGTTAGCTTCCTGTAACAGAGCTGATGGTGTTTGCAGTGTCTTTGGCAGCCAGTCAGGAGGAGACGATTTCCATCAGAGAACATGAGGAGGCCATGCAGCGCATGAGGGTGGAGCTTCAGCAGTGCAAGGAGTTTATACAAGCACAGCAGCAGCTACTGCAGGTACCAAAGTTAGGGACGAAAGATGCCTGTTACAGGGTGAGGGCAGCCAGGTTGGAGTGGGGGCAAGTGCGAGATGAGGGAGTGGGGTTATGGTGTGATATACAGGATGTTCTGGGGGGTCTAGGATCTCTAACATCTTGGACCCCCTAAATATTTCAAAATCAAAATTCTGGGGGTCCCTGAAAGTAAACTTATGACATGTTGTCTGTTAGAGGAAAAAGATGCTCAAATCCAGATTGAGTGAAGCTCATTGTTGATCTGCTTCCCCCACAATCAGCTCCTGTCTTTGTTGTTTTAACTAACTAGAGCTGCAGCACTGCTCTGCCTCAGGGTGGCTCTGTAGCAGACTGGTTCACCTAGTTGGTCCTTCATAGGTTAGAAACTATAACTCTGCCCGGATTCCTCTGAAAAACTTTAGAAACTTTACAAAGATCTGTAAATCTGAAAAACGAGTGAACTCCCTCGAACTGACCTCTGTCGTCCTGTACGCCGACACGCTTGGGGCACTGGACTGTGGGATGAAGGTGGTCAGGTCATCTTGTACCCTGACTCCCTCAACCTGACCTCCCCGTCGTCCTGTACCCTGACCCCCTCAACCTGACCTCCCTGTCGTCCTGTACCCTGACCCCCCTCACACCTGACCATCTGTCGTCTGTACTGCTGTCACCCTCAACCTGACCTCCGTCCGAGTCTGTACCCTGACTCCCTCACCCTCCAAACTCGACTGCCGTCGTTCCTGGTACTGCCGTCGTCCTGTACCCTGACTCCCTCCCTCCCTCAGGGCCTGCAGGACGAAGTTGGTCAGGTCGAGGGATTTGAGGTGTGAGTTATTGGGGACCCTTGGGTTTGCAGTGTTCCAGCTGGTGTGTCTGTGCTGTGTGCAGCAGCAGCTGAGCTCCCCCTTTGATGACGACACAGCAGCTCTTCTGAATGATGGATACACTCTGGAGGAGAAGGAGCGACTGAAGGAGGAGTGGAGGCTCTTCCATGAGCAGAAGAGGAACTTTGAGAGGGAGAGGAAGAGTTTCACTGAAGCTGCTATACGCCTCGGCCACGAGGTAAAACACCAACACGCACACACGCTCAGTAGAACCGAGCAGGAGAGGAATGTGGGGATGATAAAGGTGTGGGCCGCTGGCCTTTATGTAGTGTTTATTTATTTTTTTAATTTAACTTTTGTAGTTCATTTACAGAGATTTGTATTATTACAACATATTAAAAAAATATGCCAATACCAACCAATGCCAGACCAAGACGCCACTACCTACAAATAATGGACCAACTATCAGCATTTATTTCTTTTAACTTGTGCAAGTTAAAGGCACCATCATGCAGGAAAAAAAAACATAACCTGTCTAGCTTTAATCTGGTTGAGTGCACTTGATTGTGATCTTATTAAAGGAAAAAGCTTCAGGGGTGAATTAATGCCCAGAACAAACGAGAAACCAAAAACATGACTGAACTCATCCAACACAAAACCAGATTACAGTTTAAACCTACCTCCGTGTCCCAAAACCAGGAGAAAGGAATATAGGAAAGAAAACAGGACGCTCACCCCCCCTACTGGCACAGAGAGGGGTTTACAGTCTTCAGACAAACTCAAACAGGCCAACACACTAGTTCATGAACAAAGCCTCAGGTGGTTGGTCTGGTCTGGTCAGCTTGAATCTGATGGCACTGGTGTGACCATTGGACCAGCCATCTGCTTCTGCAGTGCATCTCTGCCCCATAAGTAGCTGGAGCGCCCCCTGCTGTACCCAGTCAGTCACTTCCATGAACGAGAAAGAGAGAGCACAAAACAAAACACCACACACACCCCCAGGATCGCAGCAATATATTATTCTTTTTTTCTAAATAAATGTGATCATCATTATTTATGGTAAATGCAAACCAACAAAGAAAATATGATCATTTGGATTAAAACCATTTTAAAGAGCGAAGTGTTCCCGTACTTTTATATCAGTATTTGGGTAATTCTTGTGTTTCTGTACAGAGAAAAGCCTTTGAGGAGGACCGCGCTCAGTGGCTGAAGACACAGTTTTTGAACATGACTCCGTTTGTGGACCGTAAAAGGCCCGCCATGACCGAGAGTCGCAGTGCCTTATCAATCAGTGAGTACAGCAGCACTGATGAACAGCTGGACATAGACTCAGGAAATAAGCAGGATTCTGGAAATAAGCAGCTCTGAGAATTTATATTTACATGCCTTTATAGCTCTGATGGAGTTGAATCTAACCTAACCCTATGATAATAATAATAATAATGTAATTAAGATATAAAAACAATCTAAACACTGAAGGTAATGAAGGTAAGAGCTGAATGTGGCTGAGCCCTGTAATGTAGCAGGTGTTTGTGTTTACTTTTTTCTCTGTGTGCAGATGCAGAGCCTGAGGCCAAAGTACTGTCCACTCCAGCTGCCCCAAACACATCCATTACCCACCCAGGATTTACCTCCAACACACCTTCACCAGCACACCTGCCTTCCACAGCAGAGCTTTACCGCACACTCCAGCTTTTCCCAGACACCAGGTGGAGCTATTTCACCCTCACACTGCACTAACACTGCACTGCAGCTATTCCCAGACACCAGGTGGAGCTATTTCACCTTTACACTGCACTAACACTGCATTGCAGCTATTCCCAGACACCAGGTGGAGCTATTTCACCTTTACACTGCACTAACACTGCACTGCAGCTATTCCCAGACACCAGGTGGAGCTATTCCACACTCACACTAACACACACCCTGCTTAAACACCATCACAGGTGGGGTTTAAAGATCAGGAGGTGGAGTTAGAGCTACTGGAGGTGGGGTTACATCTCAGTGGGTGGGTTTAAAGAGCAGCGGGTGGGGTTTAAAGTTCAAGGGGGTGTTGTTTAAAGATCAGGAGGCAGAGTTTAGTTGAGGAGGTGGGGTTAGAGCTAATGGGGTGGGTTTAAATATCAGGGGGTGGGGTTTAAAGACCAGGTCAGACCTCTAGGTCGTGTTCAGAGCTGTGTGTGCTTCACCGTTGGCTGGTTCAGTGAAAAGTTCCACCGTTCTGCTAATTTAACTCCGTGAGAACGTCCTGAATGTTCCTCCTGTTTCTGAACGAGAACCCTGATGGAGATACTTTGGTTCCCTGTTTTCCCAGAAACCCCGGGAGACGGGGCAGTAACGGGTTTCAGAGCGGAGACACTTTGACCAAATCGCGTCTGAGGAACAGCTCCACAGACTGCAGCATCTTCTCTCTGCTCAGAGACGAGAACAGCGCCGCCTAGAGGCCCTCCAGTGTTAGTATCTACAGAGACTGCCTCTCTGCTCACTGCTGGTTCAGCTTCCGTTATCAGCTGCAGGATCACACTCGCCGCTGTTTCTCTGACCGTTTACCCGTTTTAGATCAGAGAGTGGACTTTAGATATGAGCTCAGAGACGATCCCAGCGCTGTTTACCTCCGAAATCTGACCACCTTCACAGTGAAATGAAAAGGTACTGACGTTTATTAATATTCATTTCCATACAACACTTAATATGTTTAATTACCAAGTGTCGCACAATCAGAACGAGCACTTTAAAGAAGACGCCAATGGTTTGAAAACATCTCATGCATTTCAGCGTTTTTTTTATATCAGATCCTTTTTCTATTTAATACTAATTTAGTAAAGATCTAATATAATTTCTAGGGGGTGAAATAAATATTTTCTGCCATTGCCGTGTCACTACAGAGGGGCCAGTGAACTAGAACAGTTCTAGAGTATATTTTTATCGGAAAAGAGTAGCTATTTGGGTGAATGTACTTATAGATGGTTGTTATACTGTTTTTGTATGAATATTTAATTTTTTGCAGCAGTGATTGTAGTTTTTTTTTCTTTTGTCCTGTATGTGTTTGTTTTCTGTTAAGGTAAAGTGTTGTATTTTTGTTTACTTCACTGTTTAGTTAAGTAGACAGATGATGAATGTTTTTTAGAGATCAGTTTGGCTGCTGGAACAAATCAATGCAATAAAAGTTTAAGTAAACATTGCAGTGTTTTACAGTATTTAATGCTGTGGATTCAGTTTCAGATACAGATGACGTGATGCTTCTCCTTTTCTGATTCTGATACTGAAACCCAAAGTGATGTTTATTAAAAAGAAGCTTCAAAACGACCTGTTTTTAATTGAAGCTCTTACGATGAAGAGCTAAACATCATCTGTGATGCTGAAAGTTCGCTCCTCGTATTAGCGTCCGTCTGTGATCTGATCATAACTGAGATGTACACTCTTTTACGCCTGGAGTCTCAACTGTGTCTCCACTGTACACTTATCAGATTTGGTGAGTGGAGGAAAAGCTCCGCCCACATCAGTGTAGTAATGGGTGATACCGCTGATTTTCTTCTCCCTATGATACCAAAGTAATACCAAGACTAATATTCAGTACCAGTACTTTTAGAGGACAGAGCACTTTATGATTCTACAGCATAAAGCAGCAATAGGTGGACATCAATCCTCTGGGGTCGACGAACATGCTGGCACACCAAATTAGACGTTTCTCAGTGTTTCTATGAATATCTTTGTGATGATCCAGCTCAGAAATCCAGTTCAGACACTTCCTGAATCTGTAGAGTCGCCCTTTCCATTCCATCTTATCACGAGATCATACAAGACTCACATCCGGAGTTATGAGCCTATGAAGAGGGGCTGAGATACACGTCATCTGCCTCTCACCGTGTGGAGCTGGTGGATTCGCGTGTCCGTCTACATTCTGTGTGAAACTGACCAATGGTCACTCAGGAAATCACTAAGGACTGACCATCACACCAGAAACCCTTCATTCTTCATTCAGTCCACATCGGAGACTCATGTGAAACGGCGTGCAGAGAGTTTACAGCTGCTGAAGCTGCTGCAGCGGTTTTGGAAAGTAGTGATGAAGATAACATTTAGCTACTGTTTTTTATTCATACATTCCACGACTTTTGAGATCCTGAGACTGTGGTAAACACATTTCAGCACCAAAACAATTTGTCCACATCAGTAAAGTTGTTTTCACAAGAGAGATTAAGAATTTCTAAAACTGGACTTCAGTGTTTCAGCTGAATTATCTCTGTACACAGAGCTGCAGGTCAGAAGGGCCTCATTACAGAGAGCTGAGACCGTTCTGAACACTCTGATATGTAATATGTGGGGATCATGTCGTATACAAGAGCCTTCAAAGGTGAATTAAGAATACATGCACAAGTGGAGACGATGTCCGCAGAGCCCAGAGGGTTAAGGACTATATTTGAAACCTTCAGTGTTAGTATTTATCACATGATCTGCTGTTGTAAAGTGTTCAGTGCGTCTCGTGAGTCTGTCGGAGCCTGTAAGTGCTCGTAGAGATAGAGGGAGTAAAAGTAGCTTCTACACGTTTTTCTCTTTTCCAGTCAGTTTAAAAACACTGTTTATTCTGTTTACAGCTTAAACAGCTCGACTCGGTGCTGTCACAGGAAGACTGATCATCAAACAGAAACATCAGTTTCTGTGTGGGAGTTAATGTTTATTCTCCACACCCCACTCACATCTGCAGGCTTCACTGGAGTTTTCTGGGGCCTTTTCAGCCGAGCTAACTTACACCTCCTCCATGTGCTAACGACAGGTTCCAGCTAACTGGAAGCTTAGGCCTAAACCCATTTCTTATTTTTACCCCTTGTTTTTGAGTGTTGCCCCTTGGAGCTGAGTTACAGGGTAGTGGTTGAAATCTTCTCTCTGAAATGGGACCCTCAAATAAAAAGAGCATCACTTCATTAACAGCTACCAGCGCTGCTCTGTAGGCGACCCTGCCAGTCTGCAGTGACAGCAGAGGAGGGTAAAGTTCAGCTCCTCACTGCTGGGCTTTAGTTACAGTCATGTGAAAAAAATAGGACACCCCATTAAATATTCAGTTCCTTATTAAGAAATGTTCACATATCGATGTGTAATCTTGTTTTTATTTATCTCTGGAAAAGAAAGTGATTTAATAGCAGGTAAACAACAAAAATTAACCTTGTTTTACTCATTAAACAAAAAACTTTAATAAAAATGCGTATTCTAACTCAGGAAAAAGTTAGGACACCCTACGCCCTAATAGTTAGTGTTGCCCCCGGCTGAAATAACTTCAGTGAGACGCTTCTTGTAGCCGTCTACCCGTCTCTGACAGACTTTCTCTTAGAGAGTGAGGGTTTCCTCCTCCTTCGATGAAAGTTAAACTGCAGTCTCTTTCTGATTGTAGAGGCGCTTTCACATCAACAGTAGTCAGAGCCTGCTGTAGGTCCCGTGATGACGTTTTAGGGTTTTTGAGGCTTCTTTTAGCATCTTGCGGTCTGCTCTCGGGGTGAACTTGCTTGGACGGCCAGACCTGGGCATGTTGGCAGTTGTTTTGAATGTCCTCCACTTGTAGACTACTTTCACAGTGGAGTGTCCTTTTGAGATCTTTTTAAATCCCTTACTAGACTCATAAGCTGCTACAGTCTTCTTTCTGACGGCCTCAGACGGCTCTCGATCTCACCCTCACTTCAACAGTCAGGAGCTCACCAGACTAAATGTCTGAGGTTTAAATAAGGCAAGCCTCCTTCAAAATGCTGAGTTCTAATCATGCGCACCTGATGTGATACACCTGTGTGTGATTTTAGCTGTTTTAAGTGGGAATAAATGTGGGGGTGTCCTAATTTATTCCTCACCAGAAATTGCATTTTTGTTTTAAATTACACTTTACAGAAAGTTTTAAAAAGTCTTTTTTTTTCAGTTTTAATAGTTATATTATGTGCATCTCTCAGTATTGTAAAAATTGATATTTCCACATGTCCAAAAAAAAAAAAAACAGGCTTTCATATTTTGAATTTTTTCACATGATTGTACATTCAGGGAATCCTATGCCTTCAAAGGGGGGAGTTATTTATTATCACCCACCCCTAATATTTCAGTGATATGAAGCTGAAGTCAGATATTCTCCAGCTGCTTCTTCAAATTTTCCAGTTCCGCCTTAAATGGAGCATCAGTTCTGATGCTGATGAATGTAACGGCTGCTCCATTTAAGGTGGAACGGGAAATTTAGCTACTACATAGGACCACAGTAAGACCGTAATACATTGAAACAACATTAAACTAAGGTAAAACAATGGTTGTCATAATTTAGCAAAGAAAATTCTCACATTTGTGTGTGTCTTTGGTCTCTTGTTCTCCATCTCACCGGTTTTTCTTTTTTCTCATAACTCTCTGTTTGGAGTCTCTGAAAATCCTCTGTTTGGAGGGTCATGTAGCCCTAACCCCTCTATCTTAAACAGAATCGGGACACCCCACCGCTAGACAAGAAGTGGTAGGGTGGAGGGGTGAAATGGGACTGAGCCTTATTTCACTCTTCAGTCTGGATTTTCTGTCCCACTGCTGTGGATCGCTTTCATCGTGACACCTTACGCTGAACCCTAACCTGCTCCAGGACTGGTTACATTCAGGTTATCGGTCCCTCTGATGGAGCCGGACCCCTCTGGTCCTGTTCGCCTCCCTTTTTTCCCCAGTGACCGTACTTCTGTAAAATTATTGTTAAATGTTTAAGAGGTTTGTAGACTGAAGGCTTTATTTGTACATTCACAGCTTTTCATAAGGAGACCTCCTGCTATTGGACACTGAACTGCTGTTTCTGATGATGTTGTTGTTGTTGTTGTTGTTGTTGTTGTTGTTAATTAAACCTGCCTCATCTTTTATCAGAAAGCGCTGACTGATCCAGCCGTGCTCCTCCAAATCCACTCCGGATGCTGAACTAACAGACCATTTTACACAAGTCCAGACACAGTTCAGTGATGCAGGTTTATTTCAATAAGCAAACACTCACAGGTTATTGCACTTTGATGTACATTACAAAACTCACATTACAAGACTGAAGTGATAAATTTGTTAACTGTACCTTTGTTGATCACTGTGGTTCTCAGTAGCACCTTTTGGCTAAACATTGAAACAATAAGCAATATTATTAGCAAGGCTAACCTACAGTACCCTCGGTTAAAGAACCGTGGATTACAAACAGACGGAACTGAAGAACTGTGCTTTTAAAAGAACAGCTCACTCAGAAAGCAGCTATTTTAACTACCGCATACATTAGAGTTGAACTGCTCCTTCAAGCCTTCTCAATGGCGAACCTCTTGGCGAGCGTCTTGGCGGACGTCTTCCTCGTCCTCCAGCTCGTCTTCCTCATATTCGCCCATTTCGTCTGCGGTGGCGTCCTGGTACTGCTGGTACTCGGACACCAGGTCGTTCATGTTGCTCTCGGCTTCGGTGAACTCCATCTCGTCCATTCCTTCTCCCGTGTACCAGTGCAGGAAGGCCTTGCGGCGGAACATGGCGGTGAACTGCTCTGAGATGCGGCGGAACAGCTCCTGGATGGCCGTGCTGTTGCCGATGAAGGTGGCGGACATCTTGAGGCCGCGAGGTGGGATGTCGCAGACGGCCGTTTTGACGTTGTTCGGGATCCACTCCACGAAGTAGCTGCTGTTTTTGTTCTGCACACTGAGCATCTGCTCATCCACCTCCTTCATGGACATTCGGCCACGGAAAATCGCCGCCACGGTGAGGTAGCGGCCGTGACGGGGGTCACAGGCAGCCATCATGTTCTTGGCATCGAACATCTGCTGTGTTAGCTCGGGCACCGAGAGCGCGCGGTACTGCTGGCTCCCCCTGCTGGTCAGAGGAGCGAAGCCAGGCATGAAGAAGTGCAGGCGAGGGAAGGGCACCATGTTCACCGCCAGTTTGCGGAGGTCAGCGTTCAGTTGCCCCGGGAAACGCAGGCAGGTGGTGACGCCACTCATGGTGGCGGAGACGAGGTGGTTGAGGTCACCGTACGTCGGGGTGGTGAGCTTGAGCGTGCGGAAGCAGATGTCGTAGAGTGCCTCATTGTCGATGCTGAAGGTTTCATCTGTGTTCTCCACCAGCTGGTGGACAGACAGCGTGGCGTTGTAAGGCTCCACCACGGTGTCGGACACTTTGGGCGAGGGCATGACGCTGAAGGTGTTCATAATGCGGTCGGGATACTCCTCACGGATCTTGCTGATCAGCAGGGTGCCCATCCCCGAGCCAGTGCCGCCGCCCAGTGAGTGGGTCAGCTGGAAGCCCTGCAGGCAGTCGCAGTTCTCCGACTCCTTCCGTACTACGTCCAGCACGGAGTCCACCAGCTCTGCTCCCTCTGTGTAGTGACCTTTGGCCCAGTTGTTCCCAGCACCACTCTGACCTGAAACGACCCAGAAAATGACTCAGCACACTCTGCTTCACTCATGGGCTTTGGTTTGAGGTGTCCTCACTGATTCAGGGTCTATCTGGATAGAGATTATTCACAGTGTTAAGTATCACTACACTCTCAGAAATAAAGGTCCTAAACTGTCTCTGGGTCAGTTCCCCTCCTGTCACTGGGGTGGTTCCCTGAGGGGAACCATCTCAGTACCTTTAGTCAGGGAACATAACTGAACCATAATCCACTGAAATTATATGTTCTAAGCTGTACTGACTCCACACACCCCGTCTCGTCTCCAGGCTTTTATTTTACTGTTCTGTTTAAAACATTCGGTTATGAAAAGGTACAAATACAAACTTTTCACCTGGAAAAACTTATTTAAGGTTCACAATCAGACCTTAAACCACTGTTGGAGCTTTGAGGGAACATTTACACTGTTTGTACCTTGATGAAGGAAAATGTACCTGAACAGAACCTTTATTTCTATCAGTGCACTGATAATAATACACAAACAGGTATTACTGCTGCTGTGGACCAACTGCTGATCTATTTCCTCTGTTCTCTGATGTCGGCTGTTGCTAGGTTGCTGTATTCAAAGCAAATCAAAACACTTTCACCTTGTCAGTTCACATCTTTGCTCACATTAAGAACAGTTCATCATATCATATTTAAAAGACTAAATTGATGTTTTCCCATAACTTTCCATGAAGGAGGAGCAATCATCTGATTTACTGATACATCTCCAAGCTTTTTACTCCCTTTGAAGGACAAAAAGTGAGAGTTTCTAAGTCTCCTTTGTCGTATATCTGTTGAAACTGTTGAAATAATATGCCCATCTCTTTTACAATACTCTGTTCTGTGTAATTGAATGGAAACACAACTGGGAAGGATTCTTCTGTCTTTCATTGGAATGTAATAACTTTATTCTTGCTTATTAATAGTTTTTTGATTTTTGATTACATCACTGTGCACCTGCAGGCGGAGAAAAACTATATTAACCAGTAACATCACAGCATGTATGTGTTCCTCCTCCTGAACTACCAGGAGTTGTTCCTCCTCCAGTGAGGGTGCTGAAGGTGCTGCAGGAGGCGGGTAACGTTCCATGACTGTAGACTAGCGCCCGAGTCTGACTCTTCGTTTCAGATGGAAATTTCATGTCATGGAAGGTAAAAGTTTTTCTGATTTCTAGTGCACATCAACACTGTCACTGAGCTGCCTTGGTAGGAACGTGGAGGAACATGATGGCGGTTTATTTGGTCTTTGGTTGGTGCGGGTTGGTTCAGGTTTGGGTCAGGTTGTAGTTCAGGTAGGACCGACTGTGCTGAGGATGTATTTGGATTCAGACCAAATGTCAGCTCTGATTAAAGCTACATTAGTTTAATGGCTGCAGAGCTGAAGATCTTGGCTGATGGACTCTATTTGGGGTACAGGTGGGGGGGGGGCTGTCTGAGTCTGATTTTCTTGTTCCTTCATCATATTAACTGTAACACTGGATGCAGATGGTGCTGTTTCTATTCCTGACTGCAGCTCTGCTAACAGCTCTGAAATCAGCTGAGTCACTCTCTCACTGTCAGAGCCTCAGTGCTGTACACTCTGAAAACCTCACAGCCTCACCTCCCGTCTGCCCCCTCCAGCAGACCTGCCTGCAGCTCTGGTAGTGAGGAACCTTGGGCTGATGAGCTCTAGATTGTTGAGGTTTAGAAAGTAAGAGAAGGTGATGGTGGTCCTCAGTCAGACCAGCAGAAACCTACCAAATACAAAGTTATCCGGCCTGAAGATCTGCCCAAACGGGCCAGAGCGGACAGAGTCCATGGTACCAGGCTCCAAGTCCACCAGGATGGCCCGAGGTACAAATTTACTCCCTGTGAGAGGAGAGAGAGAAAGGGGTCAGACATTCTGAGGGAAAACATCCTTAAGAAATACATCAATGAGGGGCTGGAGGAGAAGGAGCAGATGGAGCAAAGGGAGGAGACGGAGGGCTGGAGGAGAAGGAGGAGGAGGGAGACAGAGGGCTGGAGCAGAGGGAGGAGACAGAGGCCTGGAGGGCTGGAGGAGAAGGAGGAGGAGGAGGAGACAGAGGGCTGGAGGAGAAGGAGCAGAGGGAGGAGACAGAGGGCTGGAGGAGAAGGAGCAGATCCAGCAGAGGGAGGAGACAGAGGACCGGAGGAGAAGGAGGAGGAAGAGACAGAGGGCTGGAGGAGCTACTTTAGATGGGCTCTGATGAGGATTGTCCAATAGAAATGTCTGATTTATCATAATGGACAGGCTTTGCCCCGCCCGGCTGCCCCACCCAACCGCCCCCAAACACTGACCTGTAGCTTCGTTGTAGTAAACATTGATTCTCTCCAGCTGCAGCTCGCTCTCCCCCTGATAGCTGCCTGTGGCGTCAATACCGTGTTCATCACTGATCACCTCCCAGAACTGATCAACAACAATATCAATATCAGTAACATCAATAACAATATCAACAATATCAGTAACATCATTAACAATAACATCAATATCAACAACATTAACAATGACATTAATATCAACAATATCAGTAACATCATTATCAATAACATCAATATCAATAACATCGATAACAATATCAACAATATCAGTAACATCATTATCACAGGACAATAACTACATCATACTCTATCAGCACTGTGACACATCATCACTGATCACCTCCCAGAACTGAACTGCAGACACTTTATCAGAAACACCCTCTCTCTACTTCCACTAACTGGCCACTTTATCAGAAACACCCTCTCTCTACTTCCACTAACTGGCCACTTTATCAGAAACACCCTCTCACTACTTCCACTAACTGGCCACTTTATCAGAAACACCCTCTCTCTACTTCCACTAACTGGCCACTTTATCAGAAACACCCTCTCTCTACTTCCACTAACTGGCCACTTTATCAGAAACACCCTCTCTCTACTTCCACTAACTGGCCACTTTATCAGAAACACCCTCTCTCTACTTCCACTCACTGGCCACTTTATCAGAAACACCCTCTCTCTACTTCCACTAACTGGCCATTTTATTAGAAACACCCTCTCTCTACTTCCACTCACTGGCCACTTTATCAGAAACACCCTCTCTCTACTTCCACTAACTGGCCATTTTATTAGAAACACCCTCTCTCTACTTCCACTAACTGGCCACTTTATCAGAAACAGTGCATCATTATGGAGGTTGTGTTTTGACCGTTGGTGATGAAGGTGGAGTTGTAAGGTGTTTCTGATAAAGTGGCCGCTGAGTGGGTCAGCTCTGTAACGCTGTGGGACACCGGCGTGTCCTTCAGCCTGAAAGGTCCTGCGCGCGCACAGAGACACTGCAGACGCAACCCCAATCACCGCGCCCAACTACAGCAGCTCTGAACCAGAACAGTGACTGATCACCGCGCGCAGGTCTGTAATCCGAGTCTATTATTATCCTATAATTAAAGTGTAAGTGTGTGTGTGGTGTGTGTGTGTGTGTGTGTATGTGTGTGTGTGAGAGTGTGTGTGTGTGTGCGTGCGCGCGTGTTTGTACCTTCGCTCCGATCTGGTTTCCACACTGTCCGGCCTGGATGTGCACGATCTCGCGCATAGTGCTCTCGCGCTGCTGCTGATGATGATGCTGGGGAGTTTGTGCGCGCGGCGCTGCTGCTGCTGGATCTGAGGCTGCTGCTCGCGTTGCTGATGCAGGAGAGTTTGTGCACGCGCTCCGACCGGCTGCAGTGAGGGGGCAGCGAGGAGGAATCTGATAGGACGGCGTCACATTCACCTGCAGCCTGGCAGCCAATCAGGAGCGAGAGCGGTGATGCAGTCACGCGCTGCAGAGGAGCAGTGCTGACCCAGCTGGACACACACATACATCATCATCACACACACACACACACACACGCGAGAGCGCGCGCAGTGCGGCCACTGCAGGACACATTTAAAATAATCACCTAATTATTTTGCATTGCAGGGGAAATCCACTGAAATTTCTAAATGTCTGCATAATTAAGTGGTTCCGATGTAATCAGAGGGGTTCAGAGCGGTTTGGTGTGAAACGCTCTGTTCTAGATAAACTTACCGAGTCAGAACTGTTCACAAAGGTGGTGATAGGAACCAGCCGTCCTCCTCTAAAAGCTCCCTCACAGAACCTACAGTAAATGGTTCTGAATTCACTGCCTGATGACTGAGACGCTGTTTATGGTAGTTTAGAGGAGTTTGGCCTTAAAGCTGCAGTCAGTTTGGATACTTTTGAACTGGATGTTTAGATGATCAGCGCAGTTAAACCCACTAATCATAAACAAACACAGACCTCAGACTACAGTCTACAGACTACAGACCACAGTCTACAGACTAAATACCACAGTCTACAGTCTACAGACCACAGTCTACAGACTAAATACCACAGTCTACAGACTAAATACCACAGTCTACAGACCACAGACTACATGCTACACTATAGTGCTGATTGGATAACATTACTGCTACGGAGCGCTGATTGGTTAGCGTCACTGCTACTGAGAGCTGATTGGTTAGAATTACTGCTACTGAGTGCTGATTGGTTAGCATTACTGCTACTGAGAGCTGATTGGTTAGCGTCACTGCTACTGAGAGCTGATTGGTTAGCGTCACTGCTACTGAGAGCTGATTGGTTAACATTACTGCTACTGAGTGCTGATTGGTTAGCATTACTGCTACTGAGAGCTGATTGGTTAGCATTACTGCTACTGAGCGCTGATTGGTTAGCGTTACTGCTACTGAGAGCTGATTGGTTAGCATTACTGCTACTGAGAGCTGATTGGTTGACGTTACTGCTACTGAGCACTGATTGGTTGACGTTACTGCTACTGAGCACTGATTGGTTAGTGTTACTGCTACTGAGCGCTGATTGGTTAGCATTACTGCTACTGAGAGCTGATTGGTTGACGTTACTGCTACTGAGCGCTGATTGGTTAGCGTTACTGCTACTGAGCGCTGATTGGTTAGCGTTACTGCTACTGAGCGCTGATTGGTTAGCGTTACTGCTACTGAGAGCTGATTGGTTAGCGTTACTGCTACTGAGAGCTGATTGGTTAGCGTTACTGCTACTGAGAGCTGATTGGTCAACGTTACTGCTACTGAGCGCTGATTGGTTAGCGTTACTGCTACTGAGCGCTGATTGGTTAGCGTTACTGCTGCTGAGCGCTGACTGGTTAGCGTTACTGCTGCTGAGCGCTGACTGGTTAGCGTTACTGCTGCTGAGCGCTGACTGGTTAGCGTTACTGCTACTGAGCGCTGACTGGTTAGCGTTACTGCTACTGAGCGCTGACTGGTTAGCGTTACTGCTACTGAGCGCTGATTGGTTAGCGTTACTGATACTGAGAGCTGATTGGTTAACGTTACTGATACTGAGAGCTGATTGGTTAACGTTACTGATACTGAGAGCTGATTGGTTAACGTTACTGATACTGAAAGCTGATTGGTTAGCGTTACTGCTACTGAGAGCTGTAATTTTTTTTATAATGAACCATTTCACACCAAAAGAGTTTCATCTCAAATCACTTCATTATGGCTGGAATTTTGGAAAATCTGTGGAATTCCCCTCCGACAAAACACAACCCACACGTTCAGATGTTACTCCATAAATATTCAACTTTATTATGACACTATGGCTTATATACAAGTGCATTATTATCAATGTTAAAAAATAAACAACAGAACAATGAAAAAGATGCAGCTGAAACCCGAAGATAATCGATTACATTCAGTTCCCGTCTCAGGACACAGAGGACACACCTGGTCCAGGTAGGTGAGGTGAGGTACTGTAGTGCATTCACAATCATTCCTGATTGACGGCTAAACAGCTTTGGCTACAGCAGCCCACCTCTCAGAACAGTGCATTAGCGTTAGCATTAGCATGGTGGTAGACCTCTCTGGGCTTCATCAGCTGGTTTCCCGCTCAGTGTGTAGGTAATCCCACTGTTCAGCAGCCTGCAGTCGTTCACCATCAGAACATATTAGTTACCTTTTAGCTTCATTGGCTTAACAATCGCAGCTTCTTATTCCAATGAGTTGCTAAGTGATGCTTAGCTCCTCTTTGCTTCGCTAATATGAGCTAAAATCCTCCAAAACAGTCATAATAAATATTTAGTTGTGGATTTTCCTCCTTAAAATCACATCAGAGCAAATTCCTAAAATAATTCACAGGCTAGTGTTCCACGTACTGCTAAACATTTAGCTAGCATTCACCTGGAATGTGGCGCCTCTGCTGTTGGGCTGTGTTTACATCTTTTTGTTTTCTTATGACAACCACAGTATTTGTGTTATGAGAAGATGCTAATGCTCTGTTAACTGTTAGTTTAAAAAATATCAATGTAAATATAAAAGTAAATATGCTAGCAAACTGCAGCTGATCATTTAAACTGTAGTTTAAATTGGGGCTGTTTATTAGCAGTTCAGCTAATTGAACTGTCGACCTCTGGTGGCCTGTAGTTTGTTTTCTAGACAGTGGAACTGAGTTAGCAGTTAATCCTCAGCGATAACCAAAATGCTAACTATTGCTCAAGAGACGTGAAGACTAGCAGCCCCAGATTAGCATTATTAGTCATGTACACATGTACACAGTTATGGAGATCCTGCTTCCACAAGTTCTGTCCAGAGCCACAGCGTGCTCCAGGTGGCTGAACTTGAAGAACTTGAAGCCGAAGCTACAGAACGAACACCTGTGCAGGTGTTAGTGCTGCTCTAATGGCACCGAGCTGCTGCTTCTCCTCCTCCTCAGATGGGCTCCTCCTGGTCCAGGAGCATCTAAAAAGCACCTCCAGGGTCTCAGAGAAACAGTGAGGAACCTCCATCAGCTGGGTGAGTCTGGCTGATAATATTTGGCTTTTTATTTTTTTAATACTTCCATAACTCTGCAGCTCCAACTGTACTCAGAGTTCAGCAAACCAATCACGATTTGAAATGATTCTGACTGTTTTAAATATATTTGCTGTGAAAAGTTTCACAGCTGTATTGCATTTGCTGTGTCATTAAAAACCAGATCCGGTGATTCTTACTGCCGTTATTATTATTTTCTTTCAAAAATAAGCCCATTTCTGTGATAACACTGAGCCGTCGTTCACCAAATAAACCCTGGTGTTAATGTTCGTTAGTAGAAATAAAAGAAAGCGAAACGGTCACATTTCAGCCTGTGGCGATTAGAGGGGTCATATAAACGTACCGGTTATTGCTTCATCAGCCTGTTTATGTTACACACTTCCTCTGAATAAAAGCCGTGATAACGAAACTCCACGAATGAAAGATAAAGCTGTGTTTGTTTTACAACATCGTACTCGATACTCAGACTCACATCTGTTCACGTTTCATGTGTTTACAAGTTCACATTCGTAGCTTTTTTAACATTTGCATGCTTTGTTGTTGTCATGGTGATGCCACACTTGCACAGAGAAGCTAAACGGCAGGAACGGACGCACACTCAGAAAAACAGTTCTGATTTTTCATCTTCTTTATTTAAACTCATCCTCTGTGTGGAGACTGACCTATAAATTACAATAAAATACACGCTCACCGAATATCCACTGCCCACCCAGCATCCACTGGCCTACTGAATATCCGCTGCCCCACTGAATATCCACTGGCCCACCGGATATCCACTGCCCACCGAGCGTCCACTGGCCTACCAAATATCCACTGCCCCACTGAATATCCACTGCCCACTGAGCATCCACTGGCTTACCAAATATCTGCTGCCCCAATGAATATCCACTGTCCACCGAGCGTCCACTGGCCCGCCGGATATCTACAGCCCACTGAGCGTCCACTGGCCTACCAAATATCCGCTGCCCCACTGAACCCTGCCCCGAGCGTCCCTGGCCCGCCGATCTCAGCCCCTGAGCGTCCACTGGCCTACCAAATATCCGCTGCCCCACTGAATATCCATTGGCCTACCGAATATCCCCTGGCCTACCAAACATCTGCTGCCCCACCAAGCGTCCACTGGCCTACCAAACATCCGCTGCCCCACTGAATATCCCCTGGCCTACTGGATATCTGCTGCCCCACTGATTATCCCCTGGTCTACCAAATGTTCACTGCCTACTAAATATCCACTGGCCCACTGAGCATTCACTGCCCCACCAAATCTCTGCTGCCCCACCAAATATCCACTGGCCCAGAGACTATCTGCTGCCCCACCGACTATCCGCTGCCCCACCGAATATCTACTGGCCCACCAAACTTGGGCTGCATTACATTTCCCTCACTTCTACAAGAAACTGTGTTAATACCCTGGATTAAATGAGGGATAATTCAGATTCAACAGTAGAAATTGTTTATTACACTGTCTATCTGAAGATCAGGACAAACTACCTTGCACCCTAAACACTGACTCAGTGCGGGAACCTGGTACAGATTCATTTAATTACACTTAAATTCAACATGTTTCACCTAAGTTTCAACTGATTTCACCTAAATTCAATAAATTTAATCTAATTTCATCTTTCAGCTGATTTCACTAAAGCAAGCAAGTCAGTGAAAATGAACAACCACTTGCAGACACTCTGGATTCAGCAGAGTTCCCTCATCCAGACTAGGCCTTAAGCCTCAGGCATTAGGGGCTAGGGGCTAGGGCCTAGGGATTAGAGGGTTAAGGTTTAGAAGACAGGGTTTAGAGATTTTGGGTTATGCTTGAGGGTTTAGGGGCTAGGGCATAGGGTTAGTGCTTAGCGATTTAGCCATTATAATTGAGAAGTTATGGTTAGGCTTGAGAAGGTGGGGCTTAGAGTTCAGGGGTTAGGGGCTAAGCTAGATGTTAGGGCTGAGGATCTGCTGCTTAGAGCTTTGGAGTTAGTAATTGGAGTTTGGGGTTAGGTTGGGTCTTAAACATTAGATTTTAAGAGTTAAAACTTATGATATAGGAGCTGGGGTTTGGCAGTTAAGGCCTAGGGGTTAGGAACTAGCACCTAGGGCTTAGAATTTAGGAGTTAGGGCCTAGGGTTTGGGTTACTCCAATCAGAAACTCTTATGAAATGAGGAACTCTGTGTCTATTTAAAAACCAGCCTGGTGGACTTTAGACTTTGGATGCAGAACTCTGTTAATCCACACAGTCCTTCTGTAAGTGTGTTTGTGTAATAAACTCTTTAGTGTTTGCATGTTTTTCAGTTTAGCCAACCGTCTTTAACAGTAGCGGCTGCATTGTGTAACTGGGAAATTCCCTTTGGGAGCGTCTCCTTTAGCACAGTTGAAAAGCATTGTTTTATTCAACTAATGAAATATTACACTGTGTTCCCATCAGTATGGATATGAGTGCTTTCATATCCGACTTTATTCTGAATTTCACTTTATTAATCATTGAGCAAATTTCAATCTGAAGTGTCTGAGAAAGCAGCCTGCTCTTGGCACTCTTCATGTTTGACCACGATGGGCTTTACTGGTCATTTTAAAAAGGCAGTTATACTTCATATTCTGCAGACAGGAGTTCTGAGTCTAAGTGACTGCAGGGAATTCCAGTGTTATCCAGGTGGTCCGGGTTTGATTCACACAGGTAGTGTTCAATTACCACCTTTTTAAAGCCCCAATCAGAAACTGAAGCTGCCTAAAGCAGCGTTTTACTGGCGCTGGAGAAGGTTGTTGATAGTTGAGTTCCTGGGTGCGAGCCTGGTTTATAGCTCTTCCCTTTTATTAGCGGATCCCTTTCTAGCATCTTTAACACTTGCTGGTCTACATAAATGGCTCGTAGGCTGATAATAGCCCCCCAGCACTCAGCTGCCCTCCAGGGCAAAGCACCAGCCATACTGGCCATCATGAAGATGCCAGACCATTGGCGGCGCTGGAGGTGGTGGTGAAGTCCACAGCTGGAGATGGACCAGAGTCTATGGGTGAGGAAACTGTGAGGTCCACTGTAAAGGGGTCTCCAGCAGGCTGCATCGCTGGAGCTTCAGGTAAAACAGCAGCACCAACCAGCGAAGGAGAAGGAGTCTCTAAAGGGGCAGGGTCTATTAGAGGGGGCGGGAACAAGAGAGTGTCAGAATCTATGGGTGAGGACAAGGATGGAGGAGGAAATGATGAAGGATCAGGGTGAAGCGAGTTTAGATCGTTAGCTATATAAATGGGTGAGTCTGTGGGAGGGGGCTGGGCTACGTCGTTTAGATGATTACCATGATTGCATGAGCCCACAGCGCCAACTGCTGGAATTTCTACAGAGTCTGGGATGAAATTCCCTTCAGTTTGGCTGATGCCAGGGAGGGGGGAGTCCACTACAGCACTGTCCATCTCAGGCTGTGAGCATGGGGGGGTGTGGTCAATTGAAGGAGGTGTGGAGTCCCTGTTGTATCTGAGATTAGGGGTGTGATTGCAGGGGCCTCGGAGGGGGCGTGGCCCAATAAAGAAGGATGAGGTTGGGTCTCTGTGGTATCTGGAATCATTTGAATGGGCTGGGGGGGGCCGTGGTCAGTCAGAGGAGGGGTCTCTGTTGCCGTAGATGGAGATGGGATCTCTGATGTATCTGCAGTTAGGACAGAAGCTGCAGAGGGAGTGGTCTGGGAGAGGGTGTGGCCAGACAGCGGAGTGGGTGGGGTCTCTGTGGCAGAGTGAGGGGACGGGACGTTGGCGATAAGATCAGGGAGCGAGTCTGTTATGTTGGGGTGAATGGGGCTGGTGCTGAGTGGAGTCGAGGCATTTGGGACTGCGGTGAGTAGAGTGCCCCCAGCTGGTTCCGCCAGTTCTTTCTGCTGTTTCATGACATAGAGCGCAATCGAGTCTGGTTCTCCATCCGGCGGCACAGACAGGTCGATGGCGGAGGAGGCGGTGGACTCCATGGTGGACACGGCGGTAGCGGCTGCCACGTGGAGGGGGGTGTCTGTCACCTGCCCATACTCGCGACTCTGCGCCCGTGGCAGCAGGTGGCGCTGTTCGGCTGGTTTGCGGGGCGGCAGCAGAGGCTGGCGGGTGTAGCTCTCCCCGTCGGCCAGCGTCTCGGGCAGCGGCTGGTAGCGCGTCTCGGGCAGCAGCAGGATGCAAATGATGCAGATCAGTGTGCAGCAGGCGAAGATGACGTGGTGCAGGAAGTAGCCTTTCTGATTGTGGAGCTCCATTATTGGAGCCGTCAGCATTCCGAAACCAGCGCTCGCCAACACTAGACCCAAACCTCCACCCCTAAAAAACACAGAGACACAGGAGTCAGCACACACAGGGCTGGGGTACACTGACTATCTAGAGCTTGAAATATCTGTCTGAACCAAACCTGCAGTAGAACCCTGGGTGTGATCTGAGACTCTGAGCTCTGTTTTATCTGCATGTAAACACAGTCACTAAAGCAGCTTTTTATCATGTGAGAAAACCACTAAAGTTCAGTCTTTTCTCTCTTGTAGCTGCATTTATTCAGCAGAGTTGATCACTGTAATGATCTTCTTAATGGAGAAAACAGTCCATCTTCTAGAACTCATACAGAACACAGCAGCACGGATCTTCACAGCACCAACACAGAGAGTTCATATCACCCCTGCTGTTCAGCTTAGTGAGGTTTAAAGGTTCAGTACTGTATCAGGAGAAGAGGCACAAATTCACTGTTTAAAACAGGAAAATAAACTGAGTCCAGACTCTGCACAGCTCCATAGAGAGTCAGTCTGTAACATAAGACGAGGGCCTGTAGAGATCTTCTGTTCAGAGAGCTGCAGTTCCAGTTTTTCACCAGCAGGGGGTATCAACCTGTATCACTGAGTGTCAGTAATCAACACCAGCTCTGTGATTCAGCTCCTCTGTTACGAAACTGTTAGTCACATGACTCAGAGTTCAGACCCAGAAACACAGCACAACAACACAGCCTCCCCCTCTCTCTCTCTGTATATCACTCTCTCTATCTCTCTCTGTGTATCTCTCTCTATCTGCCTTTCTCTCTCTCTCTCTCTCTCTGTATATCTCAGCCTTTAGACCCAGAAACACAGCACAACAACAATCACCTCTCTCTCTCTGTATTCTCTGTATGTCTCTCTCTGTTTACCTGATGACAGTGGGGGTGATCTCTGCACAGAAGAAAATGCTCAGGTTGCTGACGGCGTGGGAGGAGAACATGCCGATGATGGAGAACGCCACAGAGAACTTCGACTTCAGCGTGTCTGACTCCTCTGAGAGAGAGAGAGAGAGAGAGACAGAAAGGGGGATAGAGAGAGAGTTACTGGAAGAGTAAGATTTATTTAAATACTCCAGTGACTAAAAACTGTTTGTTTACATGCATAAAACAACAGACAGTTTCTGAACGGACAGACAGTTTCTGAACGGACAGACAGTTTCTGCCACTGTGTAAAGTAATAAAACCAGGCTTTGTGATCTGCTACTGCAGCTCTGCTAATGTCCTTCAGTCCACGTTTACTGATAACAGTATATCATAATCACACTCTCAGGGCTGTTAGAGATCTGAAAGCAGCAGGTTCGGATCTCCGAGAGCAGCAGGTTCGGATCAGCCCTGATGTAGCCCATCAGCCGAAATGGACGCCTTGGAGAATTCTGCTTCTTTACTTTTAGTGCTGGAGCTATGATGCTAACATTGCTAATAAACACTAGAAGTCAATAGTTACCCTAATCCCGATATCTCTGTCAGCTCAAGCGTCCTGTAGGCCCGTTAAGGTGGAGCAGACTGTAAACGAGGTTTAGGACTCAGTGTGACTCAGTGTGAGAGGTTCCTCACCAGAACACCATATTCACACAGCAGGACTGATCTGAGATCAGATTCCTCTGTCTTTATTAATGATGCATCAATATCATTTTAATCAGACAGAGAAGGAGGACATATTTTTTTAGTACTTACTGATAGGGAGTCTGATACCACACTAAGTACCTACTTGGAATGAAGTATCTGTGAGTGTAAATGAGTGCAGTGTACCAGTTAGATCATTAAATCTATCTGATGTTAAATGAAGATCGTTAGCTCGCTATGCTACATCAGTGATCTATGATCGAGCAGCGCTGCAGTGGAGGTTTAGTTCCCTGTCAGAAAAGCTCTTCTGTACAGCTGTGAGTAAAGTAGGTTTCATAGTTTTGATCCTCATCTCTCTCTTTCAGCAGCAGCAGGAATTGTATCCGAGGAGCTAACGCTTCCGGTTTTCCGTCTTGTTGGAGTCGTTTGATTGGCTGGTTGAGCTGTAGCTGAATGTCCTCTAAAGCCAGACAGACACTGTGATTTTAGAGATCTTGTTCTTTGGTGACTCTCACTGTCCGTTTGACCATCGTGTTCAGACAAAGCTACGATTTATAAACTCACACTGTACGAAACGCTCCGTCTGACTGACCTGCTACGGGAAACGCAGCCTCTACAGACGCTCTGTCTACAGACCGTTATCAATAAAGCTGATTCACTCAGAATAACCGAGTACTGAGCAAGACGCTGAGCAGCGCTGCTAACACTGAGCACTGAAGATAAAGCAGGCGCTGATGTTCACAGTAGGACAGTTCAGTCTCTCTACAGCCCGATTTACAGAAAAATCACTGTGTTAATGTTTATATCTCGATATTCTACTCAGTCAAACAGAGTAAAGACTCATACAGACTTTGGTAGTATGTCGCTGCTGTTTCTTGTATCTCCAATTTTGTTGTTTTTCCATTTTTGACTTAATTGGAAAATGCCTGTTGCTTTTTACATTGTGTGTATTTCATGAAGAATAGACCAAAAGAAACGGCCCAAAATTACTTGGGGAAAAAAGTCTGGTTCCATTGACTTACATTAAAACTAAAATAGGTTTTTTCCTTGTCCTATAAAATTACCATTTTGGAGATACAAGGTTTTCTTCCGACAACAGCAATATGTCGACTTTTCCTCTTCCGTTTTGTTAGCCAACATTTCTCTACCCATGTTGGGGAAGCGGTTGTGATTGTGTGTTTATAAACAGTCTATAATCTCTCAGTGTATCCTGGTGGGAATCTGCCGAGGCGGAATGTTTAAAGTGAGCGACGGCTTTGTGTCTGACTGTGACGGAGTCAGTAACTCTTGTCTGTGTGAGCAGATCCTCCTTCACTGGGTTTATTCAATAGCGCGGCAGCTACACTTGGCTAATGGCACACTGAGGAAGTCTGTGAAGTTCAGTCTATATCAGTGAGTCACACTGAGTCCTAAACCTCATCCACAGTCTGTTCCACCTCAGAGAAGATCTGGTTTGAGCTGAGAGAAGTTTTCAGGATGTGTTTACAGAACTATGGAGGGACTATGGAGTTCTAGTGTTAGACCCGTTAGCCTCGGCTGATCGACTGTATCTGGTTAAGTGGAAAACTGATTTTTTGCTGAATGATTCCACGGTCTGAGGCAAGACTGTGATGACTTAGGCAGTTAGCATCATGCTAATTGGTGGGGTATACATTTCCATGACTCACTAGCCTCTAAACCTAAAGAAGCAACTTCAGACACTAAACACATCTTAGCAGAATAAATATAAGTGTGGAAAACTGACGTTCCAGTGGTTTGTAGGTGAAGAACTGTTCTGGTTAGATCCTCCTGTGGGGGGGGTCAGTTTCATTAGAGCTGCTGGACACTCTGGCAGAACAAGGACGAGTTCATTAGTCCTCTCAGAATGAAGCAGGAAACTCTCAGGAGCTGCACTGATACTGTGGACTCTCCCAGTGGAGCAGCCTGAACAGCGTGAGTTAGCGGTTAGCGCTGGAGTCTAAAGCATGGGTTCTCAAGCCGACCCTCGGAGTGGTTCTCAAACCGACCCTCAGAATGGTTCTCAAGCCGACCCTCGGAGTGGTTCTCAAACCGACCCTCAGAATGTTTCTTAGACTGACCCTCAGAGGTTTAGGTGATCATAAGCTCATTGTGTCTTAAACTCAACT
>NW_023494805.1:1640429-1680429 GCF_904425465.1 Colossoma macropomum
GGCCCTTTAGGCTCTTTAGGCCCCATAGCCCTTATAGCCCCTTTAGGCCCTTGTAGCCCCTTTAGGCCCCATAGCCCTTATAGTGCCTTTAGCCCTTATAGCCCCTTTAGGCCCTTTAGGCTCTTTAGGCCCCATAGCCCTTATAGCGCCTTTAGGCCCTTGTAGCCCCTTTAGGCCCTTGTAGCCCCTTTAGGCCCTATAGCCCCTTTAGCTCCTGTAGCTTCTTTAGCCCTTGTAACACATTTAGGCCCTATGGCTCCTGTAGCCCCTATAGCCCTTGTAGCCCCTTTAGCCCCTGTAGCCCCTTTAGGTCCAATGGCCCTATAGACCCTATAGCCCCTTTAGGCCCTATGGCCTTCGTAGTCCCTTTAGGCCCTGTAGCCCCTTTAGGCCCTGTAGCCCCTTTGGCCCTTGTAGCCCCTTTAGGCCCTATGGCCCTTGTAGTCCCTTTAGGCCCTGTAGCCCCTTTGGCCCTTGTAGCCCCTTTAGCCCCTGTAGCCCCTTTAGCCCCTGTGGCCCTATAGCCCCTTTAGCCCCTGTAGTCCCTATGGCCTTTGTAGCCCCTTTAGGCCCTTTAGCTCCTCCCCCTGCTCAGTGTGAATGTGCAGTAAACAGAGAGACATTTACGAGTTCACACAAAGCACCACGACATTCTTCCACAGGGTCCTCGTGCCCACCACCTTCACGATGCAGGTCTTCTTGGGCTTCTTGGGCAGCGCTTTGTGCAGCTCTGCAATCAGACAGAAGCTCAGTGTCAGAGAGGCTTAAGATGACTAGCAACCAACTGCAGAACTGCGGGTGAATGCAGTGGATGAACAGGTAATGGATTGTTTTAGCCTGAATGATCTCATAGCTGTGGATGAATAGGTAATGGATTGTTTTAGCCTGAGTGATCTGGTAGCTGTGGATGAATAGGTAATGGATTGTGCTAGTCTGAGTGATCTGGTAGCTGTAGATAAATAGGTAATGGATTGTGTTATTCTGAGTGATCTGGTAGCTGTAGATGAATAGGTAATGGATTGTTTTAGCCTGAGTGATCTGGTAGCTGTAGATGAATAGGTAATGGATTGTTCTAGTCTGAGTGATCTGGTACCTGTAGATGAATAGGTAATGGATGGTGCTAGTCTGAGTGATCTGGTACCTGTAGAGGAATAGGTAATGGATTGTGTTAGTCTGAGTGATCAGGTAGCTGTAGAGGAATAGGTAATGGATTGTGTTATTCTGAGTGATCTCATAGCTGTAGATGAATAGGTAATGGATTGTGTTAGTCTGAGTGATCTCATAGCTGTAGATGAATAGGTAATGGATTGTTTTAGCCTGAGTGATCTCATAGCTGTAGATGAATAGGTAATGGATTGTGTTAGTCTGAGTGATCTCATAGCTGTAGATGAATAGGTAATGGATTGTTTTAGCCTGAGTGATCTGGTAGCTGTAGATGAATAGGTAATGGATTGTGTTAGCCTGAGTGATCTCATAGCTGTAGATGAACAGGTAATGGATTGTGTTAGTCTGAGTGATCTCATAGCTGTAGATGAATAGGTAATGGATTGTTTTAGCCTGAGTGATCTGGGTGCTGTAGATAAATAGGTAATGGATTGTGTTATTCTGAGTGATCTGGTAGCTGTAGAGGAATAGGTAATGGATTGTTTTAGCCTGAGTGATCTCATAGCTGTAGATGAATAGGTAATGGATTGTGTTAGTCTGAGTGATCTCGTAGCTGTAGATGAATAGGTAATGGATTGTGTTAGTCTGAGTGATCTCGTAGCTGTGGATGAATAGGTAATGGATTGTGTTAGTCTGAGTGATCAGGTAGCTGTAGAGGAATAGGTAATGGATTGTGTTAGTCTGAGTGATCTCATAGCTGTAGATGAATAGGTAATGGATTGTGTTAGTCTGAGTGATCTCATAGCTGTAGATGAATAGGTAATGGATTGTTTTAGCCTGAGTGATCTCATAGCTGTAGATGAATAGGTAATGGATTGTGTTAGTCTGAGTGATCTCATAGCTGTAGATGAATAGGTAATGGATTGTTTTAGCCTGAGTGATCTGGTAGCTGTAGATGAATAGGTAATGGATTGTGTTAGCCTGAGTGATCTGGTAGCTGTAGATAAATAGGTAATGGATTGTGTTATTCTGAGTGATCTCATAGCTGTAGAGGAATAGGTAATGGATTGTTTTAGCCTGAGTGATCTCATAGCTGTAGATGAATAGGTAATGGATTGTGTTAGTCTGAGTGATCTCGTAGCTGTAGATGAATAGGTAATGGATTGTGTTAGTCTGAGTGATCTCGTAGCTGTGGATGAATAGGTAATGGATTGTGTTAGTCTGAGTGATCAGGTAGCTGTAGAGGAATAGGTAATGGATTGTGTTATTCTGAGTGATCTCATAGCTGTAGATGAATAGGTAATGGATTGTGTTAGTCTGAGTGATCTCATAGCTGTAGATGAATAGGTAATGGATTGTTTTAGCCTGAGTGATCTCATAGCTGTAGATGAATAGGTAATGGATTGTGTTAGTCTGAGTGATCTCATAGCTGTAGATGAATAGGTAATGGATTGTTTTAGCCTGAGTGATCTGGTAGCTGTAGATGAATAGGTAATGGATTGTGTTAGCCTGAGTGATCTCATAGCTGTAGATGAATAGGTAATGGATTGTGTTAGTCTGAGTGATCTCATAGCTGTAGATGAATAGGTAATGGATTGTTTTAGCCTGAGTGATCTGGTAGCTGTAGATGAATAGGTAATGGATTGTTTTAGCCTGAGTGATCTGGTACCTGTAGAGGAATAGGTAATGGATTGTGTTATTCTGAGTGATCTGGTAGCTGTAGAGGAATAGGTAATGGATTGTTTTAGCCTGAGTGATCTCATAGCTGTAGATGAATAGGTAAGGATTGTGTTAGTCTGAGTGATCTCGTAGCTGTAGATGAATAGGTAATGGATTGTGTTAGTCTGAGTGATCTCGTAGCTGTGGATGAATAGGTAATGGATTGTGTTAGTCTGAGTGATCTGGTAGCTGTGGATGAATAGGTAATGGATTGTGTTAGTCTGAGTGATCAGGTAGCTGTAGATGAATAGGTAATGGATTGTTTTAGCCTGAGTGATCTCATAGCTGTGGATGAATAGGTAATGGATTTTGTTAGTCTGAGTGATCTCATAGCTGTAGATGAATAGGTAATGGATTGTTTTAGCCTGAGTGATCTCATAGCTGTAGATGAATAGGTAATGGATTGTGTTATTCTGAGTGATCTGGTAGCTGTAGATGAATAGGTAATGAATTGTTTTAGCCTGAGTGATCTCATAGCTGTAGAGGAATAGGTAATGGATTGTGTTATTCTGAGTGATCTGGTAGCTGTAGATGAATAGGTAATGAATTGTTTTAGTCTGAGTGATCTCATAGCTGTGGATGAATAGGTAATGGATTGTTTTAGCCTGAGTGATCTGGTTGCTGTAGATGAATAGGTAATGGATTGTTTTAGCCTGAGTGATCTGGTAGTTGTGGATGAATAGGTAATGGATTGTGTTATTCTGAGTGATCTGGTAGCTGTAGAGGAATAGGTAATGGATTGTGTTAGTCTGAGTGATCTGGTAGCTGTGGATGAATAGGTAATGGATTGTTTTAGTCTGAGTGATCTGGTAGCTGTGGATGAATAGGTAATGGATTGTGTTAGTCTGAGTGATCTGGTACCTGTAGATGAATAGGTAATGGATTGTTCTAGTCTGAGTGATCTGGTACCTGTAGATGAATAAGTAATGGATTGTTTTAGTCTGAGTGATCTGGTAGCTGTGGATGAATAGGTAATGGATTGTGTTAGTCTGAGTGATCTGGTACCTGTAGATGAATAGGTAATGGATTGTTCTAGTCTGAGTGATCTGGTACCTGTAGATGAATAAGTAATGGATTGTTTTAGTCTGAGTGATCTGGTAGCTGTGGATGAATAGGTAATGGATTGTGTTAGTCTGAGTGATCTGGTACCTGTAGATGAATAGGTAATGGATTGTGTTAGTCTGAGTGATCTGGTACCTGTAGATGAATAGGTAATGGATTGTGTTATTCTGAGTGATCTGGTAGCTGTAGAGGAATAGGTAATGGATTGTTCTAGCCTGAGTGATCTGGTACCTGTAGATGAATAGGTAATGGATTGTTTTAGCCTGAGTGATCTGGTAGCTGTAGATGAATAGGTAATGGATTGTTTTAGCCTGAGTGATCTGGTAGCTGTAGATGAATAGGTAATGGATTGTTTTAGCCTGAGTGATCTGGTAGCTATAGAGGAATAGGTAATGGATTGTTTTAGCCTGAGTGATCTGGTAGCTGTAGATGAATAGGTAATGGATTGTTCTAGTCTGAGTGATCTGGTACCTGTAGATGAATAGGTAATGGATCGTGTTAGTCTGAGTGATCTGGGAGCTGTAGAGGAATAGGTAATGGATTGTTCTAGTCTGAGTGATCTGGTACCTGTAGATGAATAGGTAATGGATTGTGTTAGTCTGAGTGATCTGGTACCTGTAGAGGAATAGGTAATGGATTGTGTTAGTCTGAGTGATCTGGTACCTGTAGAGGAATAGGTAATGGATTGTGTTAGTCTGAGTGATCTGGGAGCTGTAGAGGAATAGGTAATGGATTGTGTTAGTCTGAGTGATCTGGGAGCTGTAGAGGAATAGGTAATGGATTGTGTTAGTCTGAGTCAGCTCTCAGTTCTAAATTTAAACTCTGCTAAGGTGATGTTCCAGCCTGATCGACTGGCCGATCAAACAGTGCTTTAGCAGACTGACTAATCAATGCTAATGCTCTGCAGGTTATTTCTGCATATCTGACCTCCACAGAACCGTTCTGGTTCTGTTCAGTTCTCATACGTAAATCTGATCTTATATTACAGTATTTTGATCCTGAAATATCTGCGTGTCTCAGACTCTCCAGAGAATCAGCCTTAGCAGTATGAGCAGCGTGAGCAGGTGAGCGTGTCCAGGTGAGTCTGCTGAGCCGCGTACCTGTCAGCAGTTCGTCCGAGTCCAGTTGGGCTCGGTTCGTCTTAGCGATGTGCTCCACGATCCGCTTCGCTCTACAGTACTGCTGAGTCGCCAACAACCAGCGCAGGGACTCTGGGAAAAGCCTGAGAGCAGGAGACACACCGATCAACTACCAACCAGCAAACTACGCTAAACTAGGAAAGCAACGCTAAACTACCTTAACAAATTAGAAAACTACAGTAAACTGTCCAGTTAAATTTCATTAGAACCAGAATTCAATTCCTTTAAAACTTCTTGATTTGATTCAGATTTAGATCAGTTTTGATCCAGATTTAGATCAGATTTGATTTAGATTTACATCTGATCTGGTTCAGATTTAGATGAGACTTGATTCAGATTTAGATCAGTTTTGATCCAGATTAAGATCAGATTTGTTTCAGATGTAGATCAGATTTGATTCAGATTTACATTTAATCTGGTTCAGATTTAGATCAGACTTGATTCAGATTTACATCTGATCTGGTTCAGATTTAGATCAGTTTTGGTTCAGATTTAGATCAGTTTTGGTTCAGATTTAGATCAGATTTGATTCAGATTTACATTTGATCTGGTTCAGGTTTAGATCAGATTTGATTCAGATTTAGATCAGACTTGATTCAGATTTAGATCAGACTTGATTCAGATTTGGATCTGATCTGATTGGGATTTTGTTTAGATTTGATTCAGATTTAGATCTGATTCAGTTTTGATTCAGATTTGGTTCAGATTCATATTCAGAGCAGTAGGAGGGAGATGATCTCACCATATGTAGGTTAGCATTAGCAGCAGTGGGCAGATGATCACGGCCTGCAGGACCTGCCAGTCTCGACACAGCGCGGCCAGCCCGGGCATCAGCAGCTGACCAGCCAGCATCAGGAAGTTTGCCACCATCGTCATGGAGAACCGCCAGCCAGGTAAACACAGCTCAATCCCTGATAAACAAACAAAAACGAGTAAACAAAAACGAGTAAACAAACACGCAACAGCAGGCGCTCACTGATCTGAGACTAGCATTCATGCTAACACGAGGGAACCACACCACCATTACGATCGCTATGAGTGATCAGAACAGCTGTTCATCAATAATCAGTGATCAGCATTAAAACGTGATCATGCTAACATACATGACAACAGCCTTGGCGTCCCCTACCTGGCTAGCTAACTCCTTTAGCATGGCTCGTTTAGCATGGCTCGTTTAGCATGACTCACTATAAAGTGAAGCCTTTTAAAAGGGGTCAGTTCACTGGTGATGTACTTAGTAATTCCTCCTGCTCTAGTGTTGGTGGTTCTGTTAGAGAACCTCAGAGTGGAACCTGCGGATCTCAGGCTGAACATCTCAATCAGGAGTTCAGCTCAGAGAGGATCACCTACAGGGCTGGACAGAGACGAGCCAGGAGAGAGGACGGACACGCTGCAGCGCTGAGGACAGCGTCAGCGTTACTGTGTTAGAGTTCAGATCAGACTGAAAAATATCATAAGATACTTGAAGACATTTCATTTCACGATGTTTGAGAGGTAAAATGAGGTAAAATGTGTGAAAAGTGTTGCATTTAAAAACTGAAAACACTGATTTCACAGTAAATCAGGTTAAACAGCAGCGGTTATTCAATGAAACAGGCAGAACCTCCCCTTTAAAGACCTTCTGATGATGCATGCTGAAGGTGGGAGGAGCTGCTGAGGAACGACAGCAGGTCTCAGTGGGATTTTAAGGCTGAACGTAGGTCAGCGGTTAGCTAGCGTTACTGTATAGCTGCAGGGACTGACTTCAGATCATTGTTACAGTGGAGAGAACCAATCAAACCACAGAACCCACTGACCAACAGGACCAGCTGACAGCTAACGTTAGCGAGCTAGCCGGGCTGTGCAGATCTCGGCCCTCGGTCCGGCTCTGAGGCCTCTCTGAGGGTTTAAACTCCACTCTACAGTTCACACTGCAGAAAAGGTGTCTGTTCAGCTGAACTGACCCCAAATCTAGTGGAGGTGTCTGATGTTCCTCAGGCTGAGCTTGAAGAACATTATTATATTACTATAATCTAAGAACAGCTTTTAAGATTTTAAGGGTTAAATAACCTTATAATAAACTAAGAATAATCTCAAAATTAGTAATATTAGTAATATTAGAATAATATTTTAATAAGATAATGAGAAGATTAAGATAATAAGATAGGATTAATAAGATAATGAGAAGATTAATAAGATAATGAGAAGATTAATAAGATAATGAGCAGATTAATAAGATAATGAGAAGATAATGAGCAGATTAATAAGATAATGAGCAGATTAATAAGATAATGAGCAGATTAATAAAATAATGAGCAGATTAATACGATAATGAGCAGATTAATAAGATAATGAGAAGATAATGAGCAGATTAATACGATAATGAGCAGATTTAGTTTTCCGTGTGTCCAGTGTTGAATAAAGAGAAGCTCTGCTGTGTTCGGTAACCGAGGTTAGGGTTATGCTAACGCTAGCTTGGCTATGTTTATTAGCCTGTAGCTCGGTGGGTAACAGTCAGGACTGGGAGACACCACAGGGGCTCCTAACGGCTGTATGATGTAATTGCGTAAGGCATGCTGGGTAATGTAGTGAGTGATGAGTGAAAGCATGAAAGCGATGTGAAACAGTGAACTGGGTCTGATCAATGAGGCTGAGGGAGGAAACAGAGCCGAGGACGAGGTCTGAGTTCAGGCCGAAGATGATGAGATCTGATGACCTCAGCTGGACGTAGTGCTACTTTTTTAAACGTCATTTATTTTAATCATGATATCGGCATCAAACGACGACTCGCTCAAACACTCCGACGGTGCAGAGAGACTCTTCCTCAGTTCAACCTTTATTAGACAGTGGAGCTCAGAGCTCACTTTAATAAACATCTGAAAACGCAGCTCTTTAACTCAGAGCTTCAGTAAAACTCTACGACTCTTTAACTCAGAGCTTCAGTAAAACTCTACGGCTCTTTAACTCGGAGCTTCAGTAAAACTCTACGACTCTTTAACTCGGAGCTTCATTAAACTCTACGACTCTTTAACTCGGAGCTTCAGTAAAACTCTACGACTCTTTAACTCAGAGCTTCAGTAAAACTCTACGACTCTTTAACTCAGAGCTTCAGTAAAACTCTACGGCTCTTTAACTCAGAGCTTCAGTAAAACTCTACGGCTCTTTAACTCAGAGCTTCAGTAAAACTCTACGGCTCTTTAACTCGGAGCTTCATTAAACTCTACGACTCTTTAACTCGGAGCTTCAGTAAAACTCTACGGCTCTTTAACTCGGAGCTTCATTAAACTCTACGGCTCTTTAACTCGGAGCTTCATTAAACTCTACGACTCTTTAACTCGGAGCTTCAGTAAAACTCTACGACTCTTTAACTCAGAGCTTCATTAAACTCTACGGCTCTTTAACTCGGAGCTTCATTAAACTCTACGACTCTTTAACTCAGAGCTTCAGTAAAACTCTACGACTCTTTGATCTTTATCTCTTTAATCTGATCTTATATGATTTTAAGTTAATGCTCATAATTTTTTTCTCTCACTGTTTAACTTTATCTCCTGTCTGTAAAGCAGTTTCAGCTTCTACCAGCATGAAAAGTGCTCTATAAATAAAGATGATGACTATTATTATTAATATTATTATTAATATTATTATTATTATTATTTATCACTTTTCTTCTGTGTACAGCTGTTCTGGATCATTATTGTGTATTTCTGATCAGACTGAATGTAGAGTTGATTATATTATTATTCTCTGTATTATGATGTTGTATTTCAGTAAGTTGGTGGTGGTCAGTGTTGAGCTGCCACTGAGCTGAGTGGTCAGTCAGTGTGGTCAGTGCTGGTGTTCTGTTCGAACAGCTGCAGTGTGATCAGTAGAACACAGCGTTCTCTCAGCGTTCTCTGGCAGTGTTCCCTCAGCTCATCACCAGGGGGAGCACTGGCCGCGTATCTGTGTATGAGTGTGAGCGTCCACTCTCAGACTTTGACCTTCAGAGTCACATGAGCAGCTCGTGGCTTCGTGCCAAAGTCTCACATATTCAGATCCACTCCACACTGGGTCTGTATGTCACTCGCCCCCCTCCTCTCTCTCTCTCTCACTCACTCAGCGTTTTACTGACCTTAAAGGGAAAGTCCACCAACTGTGAGGCAAAATAGTCCCAAAGAAAACTTATTATTTCAGATTTTCCACTATTTTCCATCATCAACATTCCATATAAACTCAGAAGACTCATGTAGGTTCACTGGTGGTTCTGGATAGTAAATAAAATGTCTATATTTGAATCACTCTGTTTACATCTCACACACTGAATTATGGGGAATTTTGGAAAATGGGTGGAGTTCCCCTTTAAATCTGTTCGTATACTGTCAGTAAAGCGTCTGCATGTTCAGACTGGTCGAACACTCAGGAGATCTAATGAAACACCCACACTCATCTACTCTCTCTCTCTCTCTCTCTCTCTCTCTCTGTCTCTCTCCCTCCTTCTCTGTCTCTCTCTCTCTCTCTCTGTCTCTCTCCCTCCTTCTCTGTCTCTCTCTCTCTCTCTCTCTCTCTGTCTCTCATCCTCCTTCTCTGTCTCACTCTCTCTCTGTCTCACTCTCTCTCTCTGTCTCTCTCTCTGTCTCTCTGTCTCTCTCTCTCTCTCTCTGTCTCTCTCTGTCTCTCTCTCTCTGTCTCTCTGTCTCTCTCTCTCTCTCTCTGTCTCTCTCTGTCTCTCTCTTCTCTCTCTCTGTCTCTCTCTCTACCGGCGTTTTGCTGGGAGCATGGCGTCCCAAAGCCCCAGGCTGTATGAAAGCCTGTCTCGCCGGCATGGTGTAAAGGTAGAGTGCCGCGCGAGTGTGGAGGAGTGCTGTTTGGCGGCGGGGAGCGTCGTCGGGTACAATAATACTGTGTCTGCTTCGCGCATGAACAGCGCTGTGGTGATGTTCCTGTCCACTGTGGACAAAGCCAACGAGCTGGTGCAGAGTGGACTCGTGATTAGTGATCAGTTCGTGTCTGTTCTGCCCCTCAGTACTCCGTCCAAAAAGATCATTTTGTCCAACGTCCCCCCGTTTATCTCTGACGAGCTGATCGCTCAGGAGCTGTCCCGGTTTGGAAAACTTGTCTCCCCCATTAAAAAGATCCCCCTCGACTGTAAATCGCCCCTGGTGAAGCACCTGGTGTCATTCAGGAGGTTGGTGTTCATGGTGCTGAGAGACGGTGAGGACGAGCTGGACCTGGTGCTGAAGTTCAGAGTGGAGGGGTTCGAGTACACGGTGTTTGTGTCGTCTGACACCAACATGAAGTGCTTCAGGTGCGGCCTGACCGGACATCTCGTCCGAGCCTGCCCTGAAAAACTCGGCGCTAACGCTAATGATGCCGGGAGCGCGGAGCGGCGTGGAGGTGGCCGTCCCCCCTGCGGCTGCGCGGGACCCGGCGGCTGCGGCCGTGCCAGCCTCGGAAATGTCTGCTGGGGCTGCGCCGGCCACGGACGAGCCTTTCCCCGCGGTGCTAACGCTAATGTCAGAGTGGCGAGTCTGAACATTAATGGGGCGAGAGACTGTGGTAAAAGAGCAAAGCTATATGAGTTGGTGAAGCAGAAGAGACTTGATGTTATATTTGTACAGGAAACACATAGTGACGTCAGTAACACTGCAGACTGGGCTAAAGAGTGGGAGGGGCTTGCCTTTTTAAGTCATAACTCTTCTTCCAGTGGTGGGGTGGCTGTTCTTTTATCACAGAGTTTTACTCCTTATTCTTATTCAGTGGATGAAGTTTTAAATGGCACACTTTTAAAAGTGACAGCGTGTTTTGAAAACACTGTTTTTGTTTTTATTTGTGTTTACGCCCCAACTGGGGGGATGGACAGGATGTCCTTTTTGGATACTCTGGACACCGTAATTGCAGGTTGTGGTTCTGATGAGTTTTTTCTAAAATACAAATTAAAGTATTCTGTCAGCAGTACACTCTCAATGTCACAAGGGACATAGCCAGATCTCTCAAAGCTCTGGAGACTGAAATAGTGGCGCTCCAGGGTTTAGCAGAGGCCACAGGAAATCGGGAGCATATTGAAGCTCTGAAAACTAAAAAGACTGCATTGGCTGACCTTTTAGGCATAACAGCACAGGGGGCGCTGGTCCGCTCACGTTTCCAGCGCGTGTCGGAAATGGATGCTCCTTCAAAGTTCTTCTTCGGTCTCGAGCGCAGAAATGGACAGAAAAGGTTTATGCATGCTGTGCGTACAGAATCAGGGGATCTCTTATCTGAGCCTTCTGAAATTCGCCAGCAGACTGAAAGCTGTACGAGAGCGAGTGGGCAGAGGCACGAGAGGTGGAGGAGGGATTCTTCCGTGACCTCAGCCAGCTCACGCGAGAGTCTGCTGCAGTGCTGGATGCAGATATCTCTCTGGGGGAGCTGTATGAGGCTCTCCAGGGCATGGAGAATGGTCGGGCGCCAGGTATTGACGGTCTCCCTGTTGAATTTTATAAAGCGTTTTGGTCAGTGTTGGGGCAGGATGTGCTGGATGTCCTCCAGAACAGCATAAGGGAAGGGAAGCTTCCGCTGAGCTGTCGGAGGGCCGTTCTAACCCTGCTACCCAAGAAGGGAGACCTAGCTGAACTGAAGAACTGGCGCCCCGTCTCTCTGTTGTGCACTGACTGTAAGCTGCTCTCAAAAACGTTAGCCTCGAGATTGGGGAAGGTGATGGAGCAGGTGGTTCACCTTGACCAGACGTACTGTGTGCCTGGAAGGTCAATTTTTGACAATGTATATCTAATTCGTGATGTTTTGGAAGTCTCCAGACTATTGGGCTTAAAGACTGGTCTTATTTTTTTGGATCAGGAAAAGGCATTTGACCGGGTTGAACATGGCTATCTGTGGAAAGTTCTGGAGAACTTTGGTTTCAACCCAGGTTTTATAGCCATGATCAAGGTTTTGTACAGTGACATTGAGAGTGTACTCAAAGTTAATGGTGGTTTACGTGCTCCTTTTAAAGTGCACAGAGGTATTAGGCATGGCTGTGCTCTGTCTGGCATGTTGTACTCTTTAGCTATTGAACCTCTGTTGTGCAAACTGAGAGACTGCATCTCCGGTTTGTTTATACCTGGCTGTTCTACTCCACTGTGTGTCTCAGCGTATGCAGACGACCTTGTTGTGATAGCAAGTACCCAGACTGATGTGGATGTTTTAGCTGGAATTTTAAATGATTTTAGGGTTTTATCGTCTGCAAAAGTAAACTGGACCAGAAGTGAAGCAGTTTTAGTTGGTGACTGGGATGGTGGGGAACCCGCGCTTCCAGATGGGTTGATGTGGAGAAGGGGTGGTTTTAAATATCTGGGGGTGTATCTGGGGGACAGTATCTGTAGTGCACAGAACTGGGATGGCATGGTTGAAAAGATTAAAGGACGCCTCAGTAAGTGGAAATGGTTAGTCCCCCAGATGTCCTATCGGGGAAGGGTGCTTGTTATCAACAACCTCGCTGCATCATCGCTCTGGCATAAACTGGCCTGCGTGGACCCCCCACCGAATCTGCTGGTGAACCTGCAAGCCGTGCTAGTGGACTTCTTCTGGGATCGACTGCACTGGATTCCGCAGGGAGTTCTACATCTGCCAAAAGAGGAAGTGGGGCAAAGACTCGTCCACTTGGCTAGCAGGGCCCTTGCCTTCAGATTCCAGTTCATCCAGAGACTTCTTGCTGGTCCCAGTGAGCTGGTTTGGAGGGCGGTATCTTGCACGATATTACGCACAGTAGGTGGTCTGGGTTTGGACAGAGCATTGTTTTTAATGAGCACAAAAACAGTGGACATTGCTGGGTTGCCTGTTTTTTATCGAGGACTTTTTAAAATCTGGGACTTTTTTAATGTGAATAAACAGGCTGGCTCCACTTTGCACTGGCTGTTGGAGGAGCCTCTTTTCAACAGCACACGACTGGACTTGGCGGGCACGATCACCCCTGCACTGACTAGAGTCTTGATGTCATCAGGAGTCACAACCCTACGCCGGCTGGTGGACGTCGCCGGACCAGATCTCACTCGGGTGGAGGACGTGGCTGCGAGGCTGGGGATGCGATCCCTGCGAGTTGTGGCTCAGCTGCTCAAGGGATTGAGGACAGCTCTCTCTCCTGAGGAACGCAAGCAGGTGAGGGCCTACAGTGCAGGGGTGGTCAGTCCCACGGAGCATGACCCATTCCCGGACATCACTTATCACGCCGGACCTACAGGACTGTGAAGGCCCCCTTCTGGAGTGTGAGGGGGAGTCTAGAATGAACCTGGGGACAGAGTCTGGTAAGCTGCTGTACAGAGCCTGTGTGAAGGTACTGAATAAGAAAAGACTGCACAGTAGAACCGACACACCATGGCGTGATGTTTTTAATCTGAGCGATGATGTGAAGCCGGAGTGGAGAGCACTGTATAAACCACCATTGACTAAAAAAGTAGCTGACCTGCAGTGGAGGATTTTACATGGTATTGTCTCAGTCAACGCTTTTATTTCTGTTTTAAATCCTGAGATTTTACCACAGTGTCCTTTTTGTCCCCAGAGAGAAACTGTGTTTCATGCTTTTATGGACTGTTTTAGGCTTTGCTCTTTGTTTGAAGTTTTAAAGACTGTTTTTAGGTCTCTTAATGTGACTTTTACACTCCAGACTTTTATCCTTGGTTTTAAGTACGTCAGAGGAGAGAAATCCAAATGCCAACTGATCAACTTCATTCTTGGGACGGCGAAAATGGCGATATATATCAGTCGTAAGAACAAGGTGGCGCATGGTACTGACTGTGAGGCCACAAGGATTCTCTCTAGGCTGGTCAGATCAAGGATTTTAATTGATTTTAATTATTATAAGAGCATGTGTGATGTGGAGGCCTTTGAGGCGATGAGGTGCTGTGGTGGGGCCGTGTGCTCGGTGCGCGAGGGTGAGCTCTGCTGAGCCGGACTGTGTTTTATTTGTCTTTTTGTTTTTGTCTATTTATACAGTGTTTGTCTTATTTTTATTTAATCATTTAATCTATTTCAATATAGCCTAAGATGACACAATGTGACGGATGACTGTTTTAAAGAAAGAGCTGGTTCAATAAAGAACCGTCAAAAAAAGTCTCTGTCACTCTCTCTCTGTCTCTCTCCCTCCTTCTCTGTCTCTCTCTCTCTCTTTCTCTCTCTATGTCTGTCTGTCTCTCTCTCTGTCTCTCTCCCTCCTCCTCTCTCTCTCTCACTCTCTCTCACTCTCTCTCTCACTCTCTCTCTGTCTCTCTCTCTCTCTCCCTTTCTCTCTCCAGTTTCAGTTATCAGATGTTTACAGTAATTAAAGAGCCCAAATTCTACATTTTATTAGATTTAATTTCATCTGAGCGCCGTTTAAAACGACTGTGTGTTTATTTACCAAAAACAGTCGTAATTAATTTGTGTGATTGTTTTCCAGCCTCTGTTTATCCCTCACAGTTAAACTGTTTCTGTTACTGTGCCTATAAGACTGATATATATATAAATGAGCTCTACTCTAATTGGCTGCCCTGTATTGGGCTTCATTCAGGCTGAATGGGTGGAGCTAAACTGCTGTAGACTGAAAGGTGGAGCTAAACTGCTGTAGCTGAATGGTGGAGCTAAACTGCTGTAGCTGAATGGTGGAGCTAAACTGCTGTAGACTGAAAGGTGGAGCTAAACTGCTGTAGCTGAATGGTGGAGCTAAACTGCTGTAGACTGAAAGGTGGAGCTAAACTGCTGTAGCTGAATGGTGGAGCTAAACTGCTGTAGCTGAATGGTGGAGCTAAACTGCTGTAGACTGAAAGGTGGAGCTAAACTGCTGTAGCTGAATGGTGGAGCTAAACTGCTGTAGACTGAAAGGTGGAGCTAAACTGCTGTAGACTGAATGGTGGAGCTAAACTGCTGTAGACTGAAAGGTGGAGCTAAACTGCTGTAGACTGAATGGTGGAGCTAAACTGCTGTGGGCGGAACTAAACGAAGGATGAAATCATATAGAAACTGAATGGAACTCTGTAACACCTGGAGCACACCTGGCTGTGCTGAGTGGGAGGTCTGCTGGGTGAAAGGTCAGAGTTCAGGGGTTTAAGCAGTGCTGTCCTGCTGCTGCACTCAGCAAAACAGCTGAACTTTAACCTGCTGACTGAGCGTCTTCACTCGCCTCCATCTGTGTGCTGAGATTACATCAGCACTGAGTGGATAAACACGCTGTGCTCCAATAGAAAAGCCCTCTGCACTACACCTACACCCTAAACATGACTCCCTACACCCTAAACACTACACCTACACCCTAAACACTACCCCTACACCCTAAACATGACTCCCTACACCCTAAACACTACACCTACACCCTAAACACTACCCCTACACCCTAAACATGACTCCCTACACCCTAAACACTACCCCTACACCCTAAACATGACTCCCTACACCCTAAACACTACCCCTACACCCTAAACATGACTCCCTACACCCTAAACACTACCCCTACACCCTAAACATGACTCCCTACACCCTAAACACTACACCTACACCCTAAACACTACCCCTACACCCTAAACATGACTCCCTACACCCTAAACACTACCCCTACACCCTAAACATGACTCCCTACACCCTAAACATGACTCCCTACACCCTAAACACTACCCCTACACCCTAAACATGACTCCCTACACCCTAAACACTACACCTACACCCTAAACACTACCCCTACACCCTAAACATGACTCCCTACACCCTAAACACTACACCTACACCCTAAACACGACACCCTACACCTTAAACACTACCCATAAACACTAAAAACTACTGCTACCCACTAAACACAACTTCCTACACGATAAACACTATCCCTACATACTAAACCCTACCCCTACACAGTAAACACTACCCCTACACACTAAACACTACCCCTACACCATAAACACTATCCCTACACACTAAACACTATCCCTAAACACTAAACACAACTCCCTACACCATAAACACTACCCCTAAACACTAAACACAACTCCCTACACCATAAACACTACCCCTACACACTAAACACAACTCCCTACACCATAAACACTACCCCTACACACTAAACACGACTCCCTACACACTAAACACTACCCCTACACACTAAACACAACTCCCTACACCCTAAACACTACCCCTACACACTAAACACAACTCCCTACACACTAAACACTACCCCTACACACTAAACACAACTCCCTACACACTAAACACTACCCCTACACACTAAACACAACTCCCTACACACTAAACACTACCCCTACACACTAAACACAACTCCCTACACACTAAACACTACCCCTACACACTAAACACGACTCCCTACACACTAAACACTACCCCTACACACTAAACACAACTCCCTACACCCTAAACACTACCCCTACACCCTAAACATGACTCCTTACACCCTAAACACTACACTTACACCCTAAACATGACTCCCTACACCCTAAACACTACCCATAAACACTAAAAACTACCCCTACCCACTAAACACAACTTCCTACACACTAAACACTACCCCTACACCATAAACACTACCCCTACACACTAAACACTACCCCTACACCATAAACATTACCCCTACACCATAAACACTACTCCTTATACACTAAACACTACCCCTACACACTAAACACTACCCCTACACACTAAACACTACCCCTACACCATAAACACTACCCCTACACCATAAACATTACCCCTACACCATAAACACTACCCCCTACACCATAAACACTACTCCTTATACACTAAACACTACCCCTACACACTAAACACTACCCCCTCCACACTAAACACTACCCCCTCCACACTAAACACTACCCCTACACCATAAACCCTACTCCCTCCACCCTAACCCCTACTCCCTCCACCCTAAACCCTGCCCCCTACAGTCCTGTAATGGATGAGCTGAATGGTCAGCACTCAGAGAGCCTGAAAGCCCCTCAGCTTCACCCTCATCTTCTCTGTCCTCAGCAGAGCCTCAGCTGGAGGAGAGAATCTGAACACACTGAATCCCTGTTATTGTTCTGACACTGATGTGGTGATAGTGTCTTTGGGGGGGCGGAGGGGGGAAGTAGCTAGAAAACGGGGAGAGAGAGAGAGAGAGAGAGAGAGAGAGTGAGGGAGGGAGCGAGGGAGTGAGGGAGGGAGCGAGGGAGTGAGTGAGTGGGGGATTTTGGGGTGAAGACGTGGTGCTGGGCTGAGCGACACGGCAAACATGATATCTGAAGACATTTACACTGAAGTGCGTATCAGGATACTGAGTGTGGTTGTTCTGAGTGTTGGAACAGAGAACATTCTGCATTTAAACAGGGTGTAAAAGAGGAACGTTCCACACACTGAATTACTAAATCCAGTTAAACAGGACTAATTATGTAGCTGGACAGTGTTCTTTATGTACTGACCACATCCACTATATATATAAATATATAGAGATTGATACAGTGAGTGTACAGTGAGAGGGGACTACATCCAAACAGCAGCAGTGTAGAACACAGATATACAATTACACGTGCATAAATAAGTACACGTGTGCAGTGACTGTGTATCTACACTAATATCTATAACACCGACCACAACAGTGACCACAACAATGACCACAGCAACCTCAAACCAATGAAACCTCGCGCTGAGTGAGGAGAACAGCGGTAATGTGTGTATGTTTATATTTCACTATGTTCTCGTTTACAGCTGCAGTTATTTCACTGTATCTGATACACAGATGGATTTTAAACAGTGAGCTGTGGAGTTTCTACAGAGCAGTGATGCGTCTTTACCTTCCTCCAGACTGTACATTCAACCAAACACCAACAAATCAGTTAGTGAAGAATCTGCCCACAGGAGCACAGAGACCGTAAACAATAAACAAAACAAACACACGTTCCTGACAACAGAACACGTCTCTGTGTCTGATCTCAGTCCATATCAGTGTGATTAGATGATGGGACAGTTTTTTCTCTTGGTCAGGAGATTCTTTACTGAAACTGAAATTCAACACACCGAAACCAAAAACAGCTGACAATAAACAAAAAACCTCTAAACCCACTAAAACAGCTACAGTGTGTATCTACAGACCGAGCCATGAAGCCCAGCAGAGCGTCTGATCATCAGCGTCTGATCGTCAGCGCACTGAGCTCCGTCATCACTGTTCCTCATTTTCACCTCCTTTAAATACTCAGTGAAGTCTGGCTGGTTTTATGTGCAGCTTTAGTTGCTTGAAACCTACATGAAACTAAACAGCAGTTGAGCTGTATAATGTGAAGTGTCCCGCAACTGACTCGAAACTCAGTCGCAACAAGTTTCATGAAACAGCCCATAAAAACAGCAATAACACATCATGTGATCACATCAAACAACCTGCTTTCAAACAGTGCATTATTCACTGGATCAACAGACAGTGAAGCAGAGTAATGGAGCTGTTATCTGTAACTCTGAGTGTTGCTAAATTGCTCTGTGTGGCTGATCAGCTGCCCAGAAACTGGACACAGACTCAACTAGTTTCATGACAGTTTCACCGTGTAAAGCCGGCCTGAGATTTTCACATTTTGTTTAAGTTTTTTTTTTCATGTTTTGGGTTTTTTTTCACCAAAAAAGAAAAACAGGACAAAATTTTGGCCAAAAACCCCAAAACATGAAAAAGACTATTTTCTGCCCATTTTCCGGCGTTCCTGTGCTCCCCAACAGACACAGAGGACACGTTACGCCTTTTTCTCTGGGATTTGTGATGGTCAGTCATGAGCTCAGTCCAGGGACTGTGCAGTGTGTGAATAAGTGTGAAACAGAATTACTAGCCTGTGACAGTGAGGGGGGTGGGGGGGCTTAACCCCTGTGTCCCATGACAAAGACACATGACAAAACACTTAACGTCCTACAGGTCAGTGGTCAGCGGTTTGCTTCTCATTTGCATAAAGCTCTCAGCGTGTATTTGTTTCTGCTCTGTGCTGATGATGTCTGTCTCTAATCGGGGGTGAAATGAAAAACACAGCTGCAGTTAAAGTTCAGAGGAACCCTCACTGAATGGGTTCCATCCTGAGGGTCTCAGGGTTCTGCTCAGGATGTTCTCGCTGGTTTTGTGCCTGATGTTTGGTCCACTCTGGTAATAATGTCCAACGTTCTCAAATCACCAGGTGTTTTTTCAGCCGTTATATCTCGGCCTCAGTGTGCATTCAAGTCTTTATCTGATTGGTCGCCGCTCAGCTCATTTGCATAACGTTCACCCAAAGTGAGTGACTACAGGTGAACGTCAGCGACTCGGCTGTGATCAGCATGAGAATCGTTAAAGGGTTTTATGAGACTCGGTGTGGAAACAGTGATCTGACCAGCGGAGTCAGGAACGTCCAGGAAGGGCTCTAAATCAGACCTGGATCCGTTTCACACTGTGAGGGGAGAACGATTAGGGTCAGCAGAGCACTGGAAGGAGAGAAAAGCAGGATTAGATGTGGATTAGTTCTGGATTAGCCCTCTCCTCCTCCTCCTCCTCCTCCTCCTCCTCCTCCTCCTCCAGTCCTCTGCACTAAAGCCAAACCCAGAGTGGAAGGACTGATGCAGCCTCAGCGGCTGGAGACCAGGATGGGGATCTGACCTACACAGTCAGCACTGCTGCAGAGATCATCCAGAGTTAGATTAGATTCAGGTTCTCTCAGATCCAGCAGTGCAGGACACACCAGCTCCTCACACAGCACTGATCGGTCACCTTATAGACAGATTACAGCCATCAGGGTCAATATGAGTTAATCCCAGTTCACTCAGAGGGAACCCGGCACGGCGCGGCACTAAACTGGATGACGTCACATAATTCTTTCTCATACATGTATATACGATCGCCAATCACCTTTCAGCATGATCAGCTGATACCGATCGCCAATCACCTTTCAGCATGATCAGCTGATACCGATCGCCAATCACCTTTCAGCATGATCGGCCGATACGATCGCCAATCACCTTTCAGCATGATCAGCTGATACCGATCGCCAATCACTTTTCAGCATGATCGGCCAATAGCCAATATTGAGGGCGGGGCTGTGACGCCACATTAGGGGCACTGAAGTGATTTTTAACAGCGTAGCTCATGTTAGCTCAGCTGTGTTTTAGCAAACCGTCGCTACAGTAGCTGCTGCAAAGCTAATCAGCTGCTTCCACAGACACTCGCAAACAGGACACAACACTGACCTACTGGTTCTGTGAAACAGCCTGTCAGGCAGAAACAGAGCAGCTGCTCCTTTCAGGCCCGTTTCAGCTCTGCAGTCGGCTCCTTTCTCACCAGCTGCTTCTTTAAATTTTCCTGTTCCACCTTAAACGGCGAAATATGGCTCATATGTGGACAGTGGGTGGACACAGCGTTTAAAAACTCCAGCAGCACTGCTGTGTCTGATCCACTCAGACCAGCGCAACACACACTAACACACCACCACCACGTCAGTGTTACTGCAGTGCTGAGAATGACCCACCACCCAAATAGTACCTGCTCTGTGAGGGTCCATGGGGGTCCTGACCACTGAAGAACAGGGTAAAAGGGGGCTAACAAAGTATCAGAGAAACAGATGGACTACAGTCTGTAACTGTAGAACTACAAAGTGACCCTATATAGTAAGTGGAGCTGATAAAATGGACAATGAGTGTAGAAACAAGGAGGTGGTCAGAATGTTATGCCTGATCAGTGTATATATGTGTGTATATATATGTATATACGTATATGTATGTATGTATGTATGTGTGTGTGTGTGTGTGTGTGTGTGCGCGCGTGTATTTATACATATCCACCTGTATGTGACAGATGTAGTCAGGCAGACAGTGTGGAGTACATTAGAGCGGCTGTGGCTTTTACAGGCCAGACAAAGGCAATTATGGACAAGGCCATTACCATGGCAACAGCCGTGCGAAGAGGATTATGGGTCATCAGTAAAGCCCTCGACCGCTGGAGAAGGTCAGCGTTGATCTAGAGGAGCGACTTAAGTCTCAGGACATGATTTAATCTGTAAAGATAGTTCAGACCTGTAACACTCCCAGAGTCCACCCCAGACCCCCCACCACTGACCCCAAACGTAGTCCATCAACACACGCCTGGCGTCTGGAGTTTGCTCCTTTACACTGAGCTACAGCGCTAACGTAGCTACGATAAGGCAGAGGCTACGATAGTTTGAACTGTGTGATGAGCTTCTATCTGTTTATGAGGGTAGACAGACTGAGCGAGGGCGAGTGGTCAGAAAGACTGAGGTCAGTAAATAAACGAGCTGTTACTGCTCTGTTAGCACAGTTCAGTCATCTCTGTTTAATCTCTGTCCACAGGGAGACGGACAGCAGCAGCCCGGACCGCCGCCTGGAGGAAAACACCACGACACACAACCATCAACAAGTCAGAAGATAAAATAACAGGAACTTAGAAATCGCAGATTTAATTTAATCCTAACAGAAGAAAGTCTTGCTCACTCGTTTAACACCAGCGGAAAACCCACCACACAGGAATTTCAGAACCTCAACGTAAGACCACTCGACTCACACTGAGAAAAGGGTGGCAAGTACAATTATCTTAAATATAGTCAATAAATCTAATATGTCTCCAGTTGAGATTGTTGTCATCTTAATTTATGACTATTTACTTTATTACTAGATATTTTTAAGTAATTTTATTAAGCAAATTTATCTCACTATATGCGCAGATGATTGTGTTGGTCTTAGAAATGAGCCTGTACAGTGAGACAATTTTACGTAATAAAATGACCTAAACAAGTAAATAATACATAGAAATAAGACAGATAACAAGCACACATGGTGCACAACCATCTCAACATGGGAAACAGACGCATCGACTAGATTTAAGATCATTTCACTGGACAAGATCCCATTTTTTTGCAGTGCAGTAACGACAGAATCGGCCACAACAGCTAATTAATAGATGAGTGGGCAGTGATGGGGAGGGAGGAGAGGGGCAGTTTTTGGTCTGCTCTGTATCTGTAATACTGTGATAACATTCTGTCTGAGTAACAGAAAATAAAGTTAAAAACATCGCAAACAAAGAAAAGAGTCAAATTAAGCAAAACAATAGAGAATAAAAGAATAACACTGATAGAACAAACACTGAAACAGCACTGAGAGTAATAATAGTTCTATAATAATACACTCCAAATTAATAAGTAAAAATAATGAACTAAACTAATTTCACAAATAGTGAGTTTAATTTCAGGGATTATGAATCAGCTGATTTGAGTGTAGATTTGAGGATATTTATAGAGCTTGTGTTCCTGATATCCTCTGAAAAACTATCAGAAGAACAACATCTCCCACCGTCCGAGCTGCGAGGGATAAACCTGCTTCTGCTGAATGAAGTGCCCGAGATGGACTGAGACGCTTCAGAAGGTCAGTACGATTTCTCAGGGCTAAGCGTCGTTAGCAGGACTCGGTAGTCGATATGAAACTCACGGGCAGTCAGTGTAAACGGAGGAACACCACTGTAACGTAATCTGACTGTCATTTCCAGGAAGACTGTGAGCTGCAGTGTTTTAAAGTAGGTGAAGATTTAAAGAGACCATCATGCTCAGCTTTATCCACTAACAGCTCTACAAGCGGTCACATGGTCCAGTGGGCCGACTCAGCGGGTGACCCACATCAGGTGGTGTTCTTCTCTCTTTCTCTGCTCGAAACCCTGCTGCTGTTTACACTGACAACACTCTGACCTGCTTCCCCATTTCCAAAACACTCAGCTCTCTGGCCCTCATTCCAAAACATGACCCACATTCAGATTCAGCGCTGCAGCACCTCCAACACAGCCAACCCCACTGCAGCACCTCCAACACAGCCAACCCCACTGCAGCACCTCCAACACAGCCAACCCCACTGCAGCACCTCCAACACAGCCAACCCCACTGCAGCACCTCCAACACAGCCAACCCCACTGCAGCACCACCAGCACAGCCAACACCACTGCAGCACCACCAGCACAGCCAACCCCACTGCAGCACCATCAACACAGCCAACCCCACTGCAGCACCACCAGCACAGCCAACCCCACTGCAGCACCATCAACACAGCCAACCCCACTGCAGCACCACCAACACAGCCAAAACCCACTTAGCCAACCGCAGCTCACTATCATTAAACACTTCAGCCTCTGTCATCACTGCAAAGCCCCCTAACATTTCTCCACTCAGACACACCAGTTACACAGCTTAAATAGAGACACAGTGATGATACACAGGCATAACAGGACAATTACACTGTTATTGATGTCAACTTGCCTGGATATTTGCAAACAAGCCCTGTTTTTTATTTTAACCCTTAGAAGACACAGTTATCACCTGTGAGGAGTTATCAATTTTATATGAATTATTCCTGACTCATAACTCACTGGAACAAGTGGAGAAATGGTGAGGAAAGAACAGATCCTGAACTTTTATTCCACACCACATTTGTGTGTGAAAATGTTAGAGGAGATATTTTAGAATGATTTGAATTTGATGGTCCAGATGAATTAAAAATCATTTATTAAATTTTTGTCCTGTTTTTGGCATCAAAACAAAAAGAAAAATCATAATCATGTAACTATATGTAAATAATTATTTAGCAGAACTGAAATATAAAGGAAACATTACACTGTAAAATGTGGAACACAGTGTAAGTTGATATACAGTGTTTTTGCTGTTTGAATTGGTGTGAAATGCTGCAGTTTGCTTTGCTATATTTCACTCAGTATTTATTTAAGTTGAATAAAGCCGTTTCACTGCTTCTTACCACAAGAGGTTGTTTTTGAGGTTGAACTGACAAACTGTCTTTACAGTGTATCATGACTCTGGACTTCTAAGGGTTACAGTAGGAAAAACTAAAATGCCATATTGATGTGTTTTGTAGTGCCACAGAACGACTGCTGAAGTGTGTGTTTGTTTTCAGTACTTACTCAGGACGTAGAGAGAGAGTGTTATCCCTGCCAGGAAGAATCCTTCGAAGAAGCGAAGGGTGCTGAACATGGTCACATCCACAGAGAAAGCCACTGTCATCCCGAACACCAGTGTGAAAAACACCGAAATTATCAGCACCAGGTGACGTCCAAACCTGCAGACATGTACCAGGTAACATTCAGTACAACTCACACGGTGCAGGAGCATAAATGCTGAGGTAGGAACAGGTCGGCGGGCAGCAAGGACCAAAAAAGTAGCATGTCTTGACACAAAACCAAGTCAAGCAGGTCTTGATTCAAGACAGACAAGTCCTGAATCAGGACAAACAACTCAGGACAAGCAAGTCCTGAATCAAGACAAACAAGTCTCAAATCAAGACAAACAAGTCTCAAATCAAGACAATTAGGTCTCAAATAAAGACAAGCAAGTCTCAAATCAAGACAAACTAGTCTCGAATTAAAACAAACAAGTCTCAAATTAAGACCAATATATCTTGAATTAAGACAAACAAATCTCAAATCAAGACAAACTAGTCGCGAATCAAGACAAGTAAGTCTCAAATCGAGACAAATTAGTCTCAAATTAAGACAAACTAGTCTCAAATCAAGACAAATTAGTCTTAACTCGAGACAAGCGAGTCTTGAATCAAGATGAATATATCTTGAACGAAGACAGGTAAGTTCTGAGTCTGGCAGAAAGTTCCAATTCAACAAGGGAAAGTCTGGAATCAGGACAGTCATTTGAGGTTATTACAGAGTTTAGCAGATTTCGTCACTTGATACGGCCAAAGACCACATACTTTGACAGAAAGGGACCATTCGACTGATATGAACACCGACCAACAACAAACCATTGTTGTCTGTGTAAGTTTTTTAAAATGGTGGTACAACAAAAACAAAATAAAGCGTATCAATATTTTGTTTACATACTTATAATTAATTCAAATAAATATACTCAATAACAACTAAAGTCAGGACTTTTTTCAGTTCAGCATCTCTGTTCCAAAAAGATCTTAGTTAGAAGTCTGGATAACCTATCAGAGTGTAACTATAATTAACCAATCAGAGTGTATCTTACAGAATCTGAACATAAACATCAGAAACACTCACCAGTCGGCCAGGACCCCCAGCACCAGGTAGCCGAAGATGGTTCCCACCAGCAGAGAAAACTTGGCGATGTGAACCTTCCATTCAGACGTACAGACCAGATTCCACTGCAGAGAAACAGTGAAGACAATTAGATTCAAACACAAAAAACACAGAAAACATCAAAGCTTAATTAATTTCACATTAAACATGAGCTAAAACATCAGTAGGTCATTAACAGCTCCACGGGCCCAAAATCAAAAAAGGGACCAAATCAAAATTCCGCAAGAGCCAAATCAAAATTCCACAAGAGCCAAATCAAAATTCCGCAAGAGCCAAATCAAAATTCCTCAAGAGCCAAATCTAAATTCCTCAAGAGCCAAATCAAAATTATTCAGAGCCAAATTAAAAGTCCTCAAGAGCCAAATCAAAATTTCCCAAGAGCCAAATCAAAATTCCCCGAGAGCCAAATCTAAATTCCTCAAGAGCCAAATCTAAATTCCTCAAGAGCCAAATCTAAATTCCCAAAGAGACAAATCAAAATTATTCAGAGCCAAATTAAAAGTCCTCAAGAGCCAAATCAAAATTTCCCAAGAGCCAAATTAAAAGTCCTAAATCAAAAAAAGAGCTAAATCAAAAAGTTTTAGAGCCAAATTAAAATTCCTAATTATCCAGATCAAACATCCTCAGAGCCAAACCAAAAGTCATCAGTGGCTAAATAAAAAGTAAAAACTTAGACTAAAAAATGAAAAGAAGGACAGTGTTCTGTCTCCCTGTGGCCTGAAGGCAGAACAACGCCCACACTTCCACTGCAGTCTGGGTAATAAGGAGATCCTTTGTTCTTCGTAGAAGCTGCAGTGATTCACCCGTTTAGAAATTCAGCCATTGTCACAGTGACCTGAATGAACCCAGCGTGAACCCAAACACAGCTCGCTGTCCTGACCATCTGCCTCAGCGCAGGAACACGGCACCAGGGGAACGGCTCTGATTGACCGGAGGAAAGACTTCAGAGATTACTGATATGGTGGTGTGGTGGCGTGGATGGAGGTTCTAACGCAAACCTCTGAAAGATTCTACAGACCATAATAAGCAGAGGCTGCACACTGGGAAACACTTTATTTGAAGGCCGAATACACAACAAACACCAGCAGTGAATATATAAGAGCAACACTTCATAACGCAGTGCTGGGATACCTGTAATTAGCTCATGTCAGTAATCATTAGATGGCGTCAGATGTTTTCATGAAGGAACTGACATTGTTTTGATATAAGGTGCCTTACATTAAAGTAACAGAGCTTTGTTTGGTTTATAACACTGTTATGAAGCATCATTCTCAGCTACAGAGACCCAGTTATGAACGTTATTTATCTCTCTATATATTTCTAGTTAAAGAATAAAAGCACAGTTTCTATAGAGGAGAGCGGCTGCAGCAGTGAAGAGGGAACAGTCTGCAGCCACACTGGCCATCAAAATAATGTAATATTAATATATATTTATAATAACTCAAAGTACTGCTACTGTAGATACTGAAGTACATTAACGAGCGTGGAACTCTGGTGAAAATACTGTCCTGCTTGGTCACTTTTACTCAGGTAATATTTTTCCAAGGTTATTCCTACTTTTACTCACATTAGCTTCCTACAGTAATATGTATTTTCATAAGTATGTTAGAAGAGTAGGTATGAAAATGGTCGCTTACGTTTGATGGTATCAGTACTTTCTACAGTACTGATATATAGTGTTCTAACTAGAGCACAAAAACACCAGACCAGCGTCCTCACTGAGGAACCTGCTGTGGTTCTCAGATCAGTTTCAGAGAGAATGTGGACTGTATCTAATCTAGAACAGTGTCCTCACTAAGGAACCTGCTCCGGTTCTCAGATCAGTTTCAGAGAGAACGTGGGCTGTATCTAATCTAGACCATCTTCCACACTGAGGAACCTGCTCTGGTTCTCAAATCAGTTTCAGAGAGAACGTGGGCTGTGTCTAATCTAGACCATCTTCCACACTGAGGAACCTGCTCTGGTTCTCAGATCAGTTTCAGAGAGAACGTGGGCTGTATCTAATCTAGACCATCTTCCACACTGAGGAACCTGCTCTGGTTCTCAAATCAGTTTCAGAGAGAACGTGGGCTGTAAGTAATCTAGACCAGCATCCTCACTAAGGAACCGGCTCTGGTTCTCAGCTCAGAGTGAATGAGCTCTCCTGCTGATCATCTGTTTCTCTGCTCTGTGAAGCTCAGCTGTGTTTAATCTCTCTGAACCTAAACAAACTCCTTCTGAGCTGATACAGGTGGTGAATGAGCTCTAATCTGAGGAACGCTCTGTTAGAACTGAGTACAGTCAGAGGGGTTACACGGTTCTACAGGAGACATTCTGATAATCACTCCACACGGCTCCCTCAGCTGGAACTTCAGCTCTTTATATCAACAGAAAGAACAAAACTGTGAAGATGCGATACTGTAGATATTACACACCATGTGTTTTTGTAAATGTTCTACTCCAGTTGGGCTGATAAAGTCTATTATATGACTATATTAAGGTTCCACAGATTTATCAGGATCAGGGGAACCTGAGCACCAACAAGGTCTCTTTAAATTTTAGACTATATTGTCTTTCGTAGAAAAAAGCTTGTCATTTTTTGCATTGTGTGAAATTTTCATGATGATTTATTCAATAAAAATGACCCAAAAATGACTGGAAGTAAAATCATAACCCTCATTAATAATTTCCTTTTCCTGTGAAGTTACAACTTTCAGAGACAGAAGGTTTTGTTCTAACAGTGACGATATGAGATACGAACATGATGCAATTTTGAACAATTATGATTAAGTTGGCTTGAGAAGATTCTACCCCTTATTGAATCGTTTTCCTGGTGCCCGGTTTTTGACGTTGAACCACAAAGTTTCACAGGACGGTACAGTCCACACTGAATAATGACGGACCACACGATCGCTTCTCACGCGGTGCTCGTCCAAACACTAACTTCCCCCATTCACTGAAATGAACGGTAGAACATTAAAGTTTAAAGCTGCCACAAGTGATGTCACAAAGACGTCTGTCTCACACCGACCCTCATAGACGTTACACACAGACTCACATACACACTAGCATTAATGCACACATCAGCCACTGGGATACCAAAGCAACAGCCTATCAACACATTAACAACCACCTGGGACAGCATAGCAACGGCCTAGCAATGTCATAGCAACCACCTGAGAGACCTTAGTGACAGCCTAGCAACACCTTAGCAACCACCTGGGACAGCATAGCAACGGCCTAGCAATGTCTGAGAAACCATCTGAGAGACCTTAGCAATGGCCTAGCAATGCCTTAACAACCACCTGGGATAGCATAGCAACGGCCTAGCAATGTCTTAGCAACCACCTGAGAGACCTTAGTGACAGCTTAGCAACACCTTAGCAACCACCTGGGACAGCATAGCAATGGCCTAGCAATGTCTGAGCAACCATCTGAGAGACCTTAGCAATGGCCTAGCAACGCCTTAACAACCACCTGGGATAGCATAGCAACGGCTTAGCAATGTCTTAGCAACCACCTAAGAGACCTTAGTGACAGCTTAGCAATATCTTAGCAACCACCCACCATAGCATAGAAACAGCCAAACAACATCCTAACAACTACCTGGGATTCCATAGCAACACGTTAGCAACCACCTACTAAAATGTAACAACAGCCTAGCAACACCTTAGCAACCACCTGGAATACCATAGCAATGGCCTAGCAATGTCTGAGCAACCATCTGAGAGACCTTAGCAATGGCCTAGCAACGCCTTAACAACCACCTGGGATAGCATAGCAACGGCCTAGCAATGTCTTAGCAACTACCTGAGAGACCTTAGTGACAGCCTAGCAACACCTTAGCAACCACCTGGGACAGCATAGCAATGGCCTAGCAATGTCTGAGCAACCATCTGAGAGACCTTAGCAATGGCCTAGCAACGCCTTAACAACCACCTGGGATAGCATAGCAATGGCCTAGCAATGTCTTAGCAACCACCTAAGAGACCTTAGTGACAGCTTAGCAATATCTTAGCAACCACCCACCATAGCATAGAAACAGCCAAAAAACATCCTAGCAACTACCTGGGATTCCATAGCAACACGTTAGCAACCACTTGCTAAAATGTAACAACAGCCTAGCAACACCTTAGCAACCACCTGGAATACCATAGCAACAGCTTAGCAACACCTTAGCAACCACCTGGAATACCATAGCAACAGCTTTGTCAAGCCACCTTAATGTTAGTTCACAGCTTTGTTCTACTTATTAATCTACGCTTTATTGTGCCGTTTTTCCAGGTCACAGTTTTCCAAGTTTACCCACGTTCCGCAGGACCAAACAGCCTGTATGGGATCAGTGCGCTTGTGCTTTCGGAACCGATGGCATGTGCAGTTTTTTATACAGCATTCGCTCAAACACAGTTTTACCTGAAATTACTATATAAAGCCTAACAAGATTACATAATCGACAGCTACACCAGCTTCAACTTCTCAGGTGTTTTCTTTGTGAAACCACCTTAAAGTGGCTTCCTGAACGTTCCCTGAACGTTCCCAAACATTCCCTCATACTGGCACTTTAAGAGTTCAGCATTTTACATGATGCTAAAAGGTCATTTATACTGGGTTGTTTTGTATTTATATTATTTAAGCACTGTTTAACTACAGCGACTAGTCTTCATTCTTTAACATATTAAATTATATCGGCTGAAGTGTTCACACTGATCGGGCCTCACGCAACTGCGAGAAAGCATCACTATGCAAAGGCTGAGTGGGACGGCGGAGCTGACCTGCAGTGAGGACAAATGTAAGCAGTAGCATTAGCCTGTGTCCTGCAGGGCTGGTGGAGGAGGGAGAGGATTCAGGCAAGATAAAGCTCAGCTCTGTCAATGATTACCGACAGCAGGACTGAGCAGGGTTAGCATTAGCGTTAGCATTAGCCTGTCTCTGACAAAGCTCAGCTGTGAGAGACGGTATGAAGGCCAGAACTCCCACTGTTCTCCCAGCTGGCCTAGAACACGACATTGAGACATTCAGCTGACTCTAAATGATAATAACTGACTCTAAATGTAGGTATTGTAATATAAACTGAGTCTGTTCTACAGTTTCTCATTAGGCTGAATGAATAACCGACTCTAAATGTAGGTATTGTGATATAAACTGAGTCTGTTCTACAGTTTCTCATTAGGCTGAATGAATAACCGACTCTAAATGTAGGTATTGTGATATAAACTGAGTCTGTTCTACAGTTTCTCATTAGGCTGAATGAATAACCGACTCTAAATGTAGGTATTGTGATATAAACTGAGTCTGTTCTACCGTTTCTCATTAGGCTGAATGAATAACCGACTCTAAATGTAGGTATTGTGATATACGGTGAAGGTGACGCTCTGAGTGGCTGGTTTGGTGCAGTATCGCTTCCTGTTTTGAGTCAGAGCTACACACACAGGTTGGTTTTAGTACAGTGTGAGGACGTGGGTGGGTCAGTTATGAGCTCTTTTTTGTCGTTTTCCAAAGAAAAACAAGGATCTCCAAAATGGTGACTTAATGGAATGGAGACACAAAAACCTTCACTTCTAATGTAAGTCAGTGTAAAGAGATTTTATTCCATGCGAGGTTGGCGCGTTTCTGTTGGCCCGTTCATCATGATATTTCCACACAATGTAAAGAACAAGTCGTGTTTTTAAATTACACAGAAAACTAAACTCTCCAAATAATGGAAACCTTGTTTCTCCATTTTTTGTCATTTTCATTTGAATAATTTGAAAAGCTCCAGTTACTCTTTACATGGCCTTAACATGTTATGATGATCAGAAACCGTCTGAAATGAACTGGACATATCTCTGGGTCCGTTAACTTCTATTATAAATTAGGATTGTTTGTGTTTTCTGTCTACATTGCTACATGTAAGTTTTAGGCACTCACAAAAAAACACCAAAAATCATTAGAATAAACACCGTAAACACAAACACAGTAAAAGGTTTCGAGACTTCAGTAGTTGAGATCTTATGAGTTGGTTTGACACAGAATCACTCCTTCCTGTATTATCATTCATATTTACTGTAATATTAGTGTTTTTCTGAGTGAATCTGTGCTGAATTCTCAGATGAACACCTTTCATTCTGATTTTCTAACACTCCTGCACAGTTCTGTGTGTTTATGCAGAGAGAGATAAATCACCATGGGAACAAAACCATCTCTCTGGTTTTGTCATTTCCCATTTTTTACATACTCTGTAAACACCAGCTGCCTTTTACACTGTGTTGAAATGAGATGTGAGGTTTTAATCGTGACAGTTACAGAGTAAGTTCTCATCTGTAATAATCATTTATTAACTCTGTCTTTTTTATTACATGAACTGTGAAGTCCTTCACACAGTCGGGACCTGAAACTGTACAAAAACCAACACTCAGACACACGAATCACACACTGAACCTTGTGCCATTCACTCTTTCTGTATGGGTGTTGCTAGGCAACCAGAAAAGTAAACAGACACACTCACTCTCACCTGCAGTAAACACAGCAGCTCACCTGTACAGGTAACACTCGCTCACTCACTCCACCCTACAGCACACACACACTCACTGATCACAGATACTGATCACTTCTGATTGATAATGCTGATCAGTCCTGTTTCACACTCCTTATTTAACCGGAGGGCCTTTCCTAAAGGGGAATTCCACCCATTTTTCAAATTCCCAGTATAATTAAACAGTTAAGATGTAATCAGAGTGGTTCAGAGTGGTTTGGTGTGAAACGCTCTGTTCTAGATAAACTTACCGAGTCAGAACTGTTCACAGTGGTGGTGATAGGAACCAGACGTCCACCTCTAAAAGCTCCCTCACAGAAAGTTCCTACATGAAATGGTTATGAATTCACTGCCTGATGACTGAGACACTGTTTTATGATAGTTTAGAGAACTTAAACTCCATTCATGGTGGAGGGATACATGCAGGGCGCTGTGAGGCAAAATAGTCCCCAAAGAAAACTTATTATTTCAGATTTTCCACTATTTTCCATCATCAGCATCCATATAAACTCAGAAGACTCGTGTAGGTTCACTGGTGGTTCTGGATAGTAAATAAAATGTCTATATTTGTGTTGTAGTCATGGAGACCCCTGGTTCCTATCACCACCGCTGTAAAGACATCTGAACTATTTCACACCAAACCACTCTGAATCTCTCTGTTTACATCTCACACACTGAGTTATGGGGAATTTTGATAGTCCTCTTTAATTAATCAGACATCCTTAAATAACTGATCAGTACACGAGTTATAAACGTACTGAATTAGAAATGCGTGTTATTAATAGAGCATAATGAGCTCCAGTCGGTGGTGAACAGAGTTTCTGTTCCTGCAGATGGAGTGCAGAGCGTCTGCACTTGTGTCTGCTGGTGTGGATGGTGTGGAAATGCCCGACGGTCCTAACGGTCACTCTATTTTCACTTTCTATAAACAGCTGCTGACTCTGCACTCATAAATCACACGTTCAGCAGTGCGGTTGAGTAATCGCTCCGAACCCCGTGAGAACGTTCCTCACTCACATCTGTTATCCTGAAAACTTCAGTTACGCAACAGAAACTCCACCATCTGTCCCAGCACTGTGACCTTTCACCCCCACAAACACATATCATTGCTAATGAACAACACACTGTACATGTAGGGGAATATCATCCAAACACCGTATTCCACAGACATTACTCCATAAATATTATTCCATACATCGTATTCCACAGACATTATTCCACACACCGTATTCCAGACATTACTCCATAAATATTATTCCATACATTGTATTCCACAGACATTATTCCATAAATATTATTCCATACATCGTATTCCACAGACATTATTCCATAAATATTATTCCATACACTGTGTTCCACAGACATTATTCCATACACCGTATTCCACAGACATTAGTCCATAAATATTATTCTATACATCGTATTCCACAGACATTATTCCATAAATATTATTCCATACACTGTGTTCCACAGACATTATTCCACACACACACCGTATTGCAGACATTACTCCATAAATATTATTCCATACACCATATTCCACAGACATTATTCCACACACCGTATTCCAGACATTACTCCATAAATATTATTCCATACACCATATTCCACAGACATTATTCCACACACCGTATTCCAGACATTATTCCACACACCATATTCCACAGACATTACTCCATAAATATTATTCCATACACCATATTCCACAGACACTATTCCACACACCGTATTCCAGACATTATTCCACAAACCGTATTTCACAGACATTACTCCACAAACCGTATTCTACAGACGTTATTCCACAAACATTACTTCACACAATATTCCAAGGACTGAGCAGCTGAGTCTGGAGAACTGCGCAGTCTCTCATCAGCAGAATGTGAAGTCATGAAGGAGGCAGCGAGGGACCGACAGCTCACTGCACACATACTGCCTAGCAACAGCCTAGCAATGGCCTAGCAATAGCAGATCAACAGCAGTTCAATGGCAGATCAACGGCCTAACAACGGCAGAGCAATGGCCTAGCAACAGCAGATCGACGGCAGAGCAACGGCAGAGTAACGCCAGAACAATGACCTAGCAACGGCAGAACAACAGCAGATCAACAGCAGAGCAATGGCCTAGCAATGGCCTAGCAACAGCAGATCGACGGCAGAGCAACGGCAGATCAACGGCAGAGCAACGGCAGATCAATGGCCTAGCAACAGCAGATCGACGGCAGAGCAACAGCAGATCGACGGCAGAGCGACGGCAGAGCAACGGCAGATCAATGGCAGAGCAACGGCAGAGCAATGGCCTAGCAACGGCAGAGCAATGGCCTAGCAACAGTAGATCGACGGCAGAGCAACGGCAGAGCAACGGCACAGCAATGGCCTAGCAACGGCAGAGCAATGGCCTAGCAACGGCAGATCGACGGCAGAGCAACGGCAGATCAACGGCAGAGCAACGGCAGAGCAATGGCCTAGCAACGGCACAGCAATGGCCTAGCAACGGCCTAGCAACGGGAGATCAACGGCAGAGCAATGGCCTAGCAACGGCACAGCAATGGCCTAGCAACGGCCTAGCAACGGCAGATCAACGGCAGAGCAACGGCAGATCAACGGCAGAGCAATGGCCTAGCAACGGCACAGCAATGGCCTAGCAACGGCACAGCAATGGCCTAGCAACGGCACAGCAATGGCCTAGCAACGGCCTAGCAACGGGAGATCAACGGCAGAGCAATGGCCTAGCAACGGCACAGCAATGGCCTAGCAACGGCCTAGCAACGGCAGATCAACGGCAGAGCAACGGCAGATCAACGGCAGAGCAATGGCCTAGCAACGGCACAGCAATGGCCTAGCAACGGCACAGCAATGGCCTAGCAACGGCAGATCAACGGCAGAGCAGTGGCCTAGCAACGGCACAGCAATGGCCTAGCAACGGCCTAGCAACGGCAGATCAACGGCCTAGCCATGTCAGAACAACGGCCTAGTAAGTGAACGGGTGAGTGTGAGTGAGTGAACGAGTGAGTGTGAGTGAGTGAACGAGTGAGTGTGAGTGAGTGAACGAGTGAGTGTGAGTGAGTGCGTGTGAGTGAGTGAGAGAGTGAGTGTGTGAGTGTGAGGGAGGGAGGGAGAGAGTGAGTGTGTGGTTGTGAGGGAGGGAGGGAGGGAGTGACTGAGTGAGTGAGGGAGGGAGGGAGTGAGTGTGTGAGTGTGAGGGAGGGAGGGAGAGAGTGAGTGTGTGAGTGTGAGGGAGGGAGGGAGAGAGTGAGTGTGTGAGTGTGAGGGAGGGAGGGAGGGAGTGACTGAGTGAGTGAGGGAGGGAGGGAGTGAGTGAGTGTAAGTGAGAGAGTGAGCCAGTGTGAGTGAGTGTCTCTCTAGCTGAGGGATTATCTGATCTGTACTGTTGCTAAGCAACGAGCTGGGCACTGAGAAATGAACTTTACTGTTCTGTGGTTGGGGAAGATGGAGTGCGGACAGCAGTGTGTGTACAGTAGTGTGTACAGCAGTGAGTGTACAGTAGTGAGTGTATAGCAGTGTGTGTACAGGAGTGTGTGTACAATAGTGAGTGTACAGCAGTGAGTGTACAGTAGTGAGTGTATAGCAGTGCGTGTACAGGAGTGTGTGTTCAGTAGTGAGTGTATAGCAGTGTGTGTACAGTAGTGTGTACAGTGGTGTGTGTACAGTGGTGTGTGTACAGTAGTGAGTGTACAGCAGTGAGTGTACAGTGGTGTGTGTACAGTGGTGTGTGTACAGCAGTGTGTGTACAGGAGTGAGTGTATAGCAGTGTGTGTACAGGAGTGTGTACAGTAGTGAGTGTATAGCAGTGTGTGTGCAGTAGTGTGTACAGTGGTGTGTGCACAGTAGTGAGTGTACAGTAGTGAGTGTATAGCAGTGTGTGTGCAGTAGTGTGTACAGTGGTGTGTGCACAGTAGTGAGTGTACAGTAGTGAGTGTACAGCAGTGAGTGTACAGCAGTGCATGTACTGTAGTGTGTACAGTACGTGTACAGTAGTGAGTGTACAGTACGTGTACAGTAGTGAGTGTACAGCAGTGCATGTACTGTAGTGTGTACAGTACGTGTACAGTAGTGAGTGTACAGTACGTGTACAGTAGTGAGTGTACAGCAGTGCATGTACTGTACTGAGTGTACAGTATGTGTACAGTAGTGAGTGTACAGCAGTGAGTAGTGAGTGTACAGCACTGTGTGTATGGCAGTGTGTGTGCAGCAGTGTGTGTACAGGAGTGTGTGTACAGTAGTGAGTGTATAGCAGTGTGTACAGTAGTGTGTACAGTGGTGTGTGCACAGTAGTGAGTGTACAGCAGTGAGTGTACAGCAGTGAGTGTACAGTACGTGTACAGTAGTGAGTGTACAGCAGTGAGTAGTGAGTGTACAGCACTGTGTGTATGGCAGTGTGTGTGCAGCAGTGTGTGTGCAGCAGTGTGTGTACAGCAGTGTGTGTACAGTAGTGCGTATACAGCAGTGAGTGTATAGCAGTGTGTGTACAGTAGTGAGTGAACAGCAGTGTGTGTACAGCAATGTGTGTACAGTGGTGTGTGTACAGCGGTGTGTGTACGGTAGTGACTGTACAGCAGTGTGTACAGCGGTGTGTGTACAGCGGTGTGTGTACAGCGGTGTGTGTACAGCAGTGAGTGTACAGCGGTGTGTGTACAGTAGTGAGTGTACAGTGATGTGTGTACGGCAGTGACTGTACAACAGTGTGTACAGCAGTGAGTGTACAGTAGTGGGTGTACAGCAGTGAGTGTACAGTAGTGGGTGTACAGTAGTGTGTGTGTACAGTGGTGTATGTACAGCAGTGAGTGTACAGTGGTGTGTGTACAGCGGTGTATGTACAGCAGTGAGTGTACAGTAGTGGGTGTACAGTAGTGAGTGTACAGTGGTGTGTGTACAGCGGTGTATGTACAGCAGTGAGTGAACAGTGGTGTGTGTACAGTAGTGTGTACAGTGGTGTGTACAGTGGTGTGTACAGCGGTGTGTGTACAGCAGTGTGTACAGCGGTGTGTGTACAGTAGTGTGTACAGTGGTGTATACAGTGGTGTGTACAGTGGTGTGTACAGGTGTGTGTACAGTGGTGTGTACAGTGGTGTGTACAGTAGTGTGTACAGTAGTGTGTACAGTGGTGTGTGTACAGTGGTGTGTGTACAGCAGTGTGTGTACAGTGGTTTGTACAGTGGTGTGTACAGTGGTGTGTACAGTGGTGTGTGTACAGCAGTGTGTGTACAGTAGTGTGTACAGTAGTGTGTACAGCAGTGTGTACAGTACACTTTTAAATTAGATGGTTCTTTAGAACCATGAACACTTAAAAAGCCATTTTCATGGTAAAATAGTTCTTTGCATGGTGAAGTGGTTCTTCAGACCGCTGGAGAACTGTTCTATATGGTTCTGTACAGCACCACAAATTTCACTCTTAAACAAGACGGTTCTTCAAGTGTTCTTTAATTCTATATAGAACCGTGAACCTTGTTTAAGAGTGAAGTTTGTGGTACTTTTGCTCTGAAACATGAATGGTCATTATATTTTACGTTCTGCAGTGTGATTGGCTCTTAGTTCTTACTCTGTAGAGTGATTGGCTCTTAGTTCTTACTCTGTAGTGTGATTGGCTCTTAGTTCTTTTTCTGCAGTGTGATTGGCTCTTAGTTCTTACTCTGTAGTGTGATTGGCTCTTAGTTCTTACTCTGTAGTGTGATTGGCTCTTAGTTCTTTTTCTGTAGTGTGATTGGCTCTTAGTTCTTTTTCTGTAGTGTGATTGGCTCTTAGTTCTTTTTCTGCAGTGTGATTGGCTCTTAGTACTTTTTCTGTAGTGTGATTGGCTCTTAGTTCTTACTCTGTAGAGTGATTGGCTCTTAGTTCTTACTCTGTAGTGTGATTGGCTCTTAGTTCTTTTTCTGTAGTGTGATTGGCTCTTAGTTCTTTTTCTGTAGTGTGATTGGCTCTTAGTACTTTTTCTGTAGTGTGATTGGCTCTTAGTTCTTTTTCTGTAGTGTGATTGGCTCTTAGTACTTTTTCTGTAGTGTGATTGGCTCTTAGTTCTTACTCTGTAGTGTGATTGGCTCTTAGCTCTTTTTCTGTAGTGTGATTGGCTCTTAGTTCTTTTTCTGTAGTGTGATTGGCTCTTAGTTCTTTTTCTGTAGTGTGATTGGCTCTTAGTACTTTTTCTGTAGTGTGATTGGCTCTTAGTTCTTACTCTGTAGTGTGATTGGCTCTTAGCTCTTTTTCTGTAGTGTGATTGGCTCTTAGTTCTTTTTCTGTAGTGTGATTGGCTCTTAGTTCTTTTTCTGTAGTGTGATTGGCTCTTAGTTCTTTTTCTGTAGTGTGATTGGCTCTTAGTTCTTTTTCTGTAGTGTGATTGGCTCTTAGTTCTTACTCTGTAGTGTGATTGGCTCTTAGTTCTTTTTCTGTAGTGTGATTGGCTCTTAGTTCTTTTTCTGTAGTGTGATTGGCTCTTAGTTCTTACTCTGTAGTGTGATTGGCTCTTAGTTCTTTTTCTGTAGTGTGATTGGCTCTTAGTTCTTTTTCTGTAGTGTGATTGGCTCTTAGTTCTTTTTCTGCAGTGTGATTGGCTCTTAGTACTTTTTCTGTAGTGTGATTGGCTCTTAGTTCTTACTCTGTAGAGTGATTGGCTCTTAGTTCTTACTCTGTAGTGTGATTGGCTCTTAGTTCTTACTCTGTAGTGTGATTGGCTCTTAGTACTTTTTCTGTAGTGTGATTGGCTCTTAGTTCTTTTTCTGTAGAGTGATTGGCTCTTAGTTCTTTTTCTGTAGTGTGATTGGCTCTTAGTACTTTTTCTGTAGTGTGATTGGCTCTTAGTTCTTACTCTGTAGTGTGATTGGCTCTTAGTACTTTTTCTGTAGTGTGATTGGCTCTTAGTTCTTACTCTGTAGTGTGATTGGCTCTTAGCTCTTTTTCTGTAGTGTGATTGGCTCTTAGTTCTTTTTCTGTAGTGTGATTGGCTCTTAGTTCTTATTCTGTAGTGTGATTGGCTCTTAGTTCTTGTTCTGAAGCCTGATTGGCTGTTGGCTGTTCTAGGGATTGTGAAGGTGGTTAATGGTTCAGTTCTGTAAACTCAGCTGAGAGAACCTTCCTCCTTATGTTACCAAGACGGAGGTGGAACACTGTTCTAGATCATTGTAGTCTGGTTTAACTCTGGGGTTCTATATTCTATACTGTAAACATTCTAAACAGACTGAGTGAACTGCGTTGGGCTGTTTTCTTTCAGGTCCTGTAGGCTGAGTTTCTATCCAACATTGAGAGCTCACGCACCCTCGGACACGTCACAGCATGAGTGAGTGTGTGTTTGAGTGTGTGTGTGTGTGTGTGAGTGTGTGAGGAGAAGAAAAGAAGTCAAACCGGAACAGCAGGAATAACACACACACACACACACACACACACACACACACACACACACAGCTGGGTGTGTTTACCCAGTGAACTCTAAACCTCCTGAACGCTTTTGTTTATCATGTTAATCTCAAGCTGAGGCACTTTAAACTGCACTGAGCTGTACATTTCATTATATAATATTCATCACTACAGTCGTATGCAAAAGTTTGGGCACCACCCGTCAAATTCCCTTAATTAAATATGATTCTTTTCTGCTAATTTTAGTGTACAGTGTTACTTATTTGCTGAGTTCAACAAACTAATAAAAACATAAAATATAAAATGTGCCGTAAGTTTTGCACAGGCTGCACTTTATACTGTATCCTTTCTCAAAAATGTTAAATTCAGTAAATAAACAGTAGTTAAAATGTGCAGGGGGCACAAACTTTTGCACAGACTGTACCTAGCTGTGAGAGCTACCCCCCAAAAACTGCTAATTGCCCCCCCGAACCTTCCAGTACTGAAGAAACAGTTCAGCTAAAAATCCAATCAACAGCCGCGTAACAGCTGGAATCCCATGAACACTGCGGTGATGACATCATCACACTGATGAGCTCCTCTCACTCTGCTCTTAGTCAGGGTGGGAGCCGTGTTGGGGGTCTTGGTGGTCTCCTGGCGGGGAGTCTGACTCTGAGGTGATCTGTGTGATCTGCTCCACACTGAAGTTAAACTCACACGACTCTCATTTCCGTGATTCATCTACAACAGACGTCTGTCTGATAGAACATAATCTACTCTGATTTAAAGGGTCCTGGAGAAGAACAGTCACAGCGCCCACCTGCTTTTGTGTCTGGTGTGTTGAAACTGACTGTGCAGCATTAAAGCTCAAACAGGAAAAAGTCATTTTTCAGCTTTTTTTAATGATTATTCTCGTTTTCTGTGCAGATTCACTCCTTCACAAAAAAAACTTAATCATTCTGGTTCATTCTTTCCAAACTAACCAAACCAGCTTTTGAGGGCATCTGGTGAAAATTCCTGTATTTTTCAGATCTTAATAAACACTGTATGGACAAAGTATTGATGCTGTTAGAGTTTACAGTCTATCAGGGGAGGAGTTTATGAGTTTATCGAGGGGGGGCCCAGAAAAGACGACGGTCACCTCGAGGAAGAACATCCT
>NW_023494805.1:1685429-1697929 GCF_904425465.1 Colossoma macropomum
TAACTCGTTCACTCACTGCTACCCTGTTTAAATTCACTGCTAACTGGTTTAAATTCACTGCTAATCTGCTAAATTCACTGCTAATCTGCTAAATTCACTGCTAATCTGCTAAATTCACTGCTAACCTGTTTAAATTCACTGCCAACCTGTTTAAATTCACTGCCAACCTGTTTAAATTCAGTATTAAGCTGTTTAAATTCAGTGTTAACCTGTTTAAATTCAGTGTTAACCTGTTTAAATTCAGTGTTAACCTGTTTAAATTCAGTATTAAGCTGTTTAAATTCAGTATTCAGCTGCTAACGTGTTTAATGTGCTGCTCACCAGATAAGCTGGTTAATTTAATGCTAACCTGTTAATTGTTTTGCTAAGCTGCTAGTTGCTAAGTGTGCTGCTAGCCTGGTTCTGCTCCTGCTAGGCTGTTAAATGTTCTGACGCGGTTCCTTAAAGCGGAGTTCCTGCTAATCCCGGTTCTCCCAGTGCGGAGCTCATATCTCCGCTGTGAACAGTTTCCTCTCTAATCGTATTCATTAAAGCGCCGCTCTCATTAAACCAGGCCTGCAGGGACGCTGATGCAATTAGCGGAGTGATTCCCTCTCCCAGTGGACCCCTGCTCCCGCCCCCACCGCAGCCACATACACTGAACACTCACTTACAGTGACGTAACTCACAGCAACAACAAAGACTAATTTTACACAGAAACAAATTAAATCTACACTTCAATGAAAATGATCTGCTGTCTGTAAATTCACTGGAAACAACCAACACTGGAAAACCCAGTTTCCATGATCTGAGCTCACAGTGCTCGTTAGGAATTAGAGACTTCTGCTCCAAACACTCGTTTCTGTTAGTGACTATGTGTGGTGCAGGTGTGTGAGGTGAATACGGTGAGGCAGGTCAGAGCTCAGCCTGATCAAACGCCTCACTGTGATAAACAGAGTTACAGCTGGGCAACATGGGAAAAATATCACAGTATTTAAAGACATTTTCACGACGGGATCAGACGACATTCTGAAATATTAACTCAGCCTCATGTTTAATCAGATGAGTCTGATGAGGAGCTGTGTGCACAGTCAGAGCTGACCGGCTGTAGAGGTGATGATACTGTATCATAACAGCGCACAGTTAAAACAGCCACTCAAACCTCTGACTGATTCATACTCAGCGCTTCTGCCCTGAATCTGATCAAACTGGTCTGATTATGATCCGTTTATAATCAGACACACAGCTCAGTGCTGACAGTGTTGTTTGTTAGGGAATCACCAAAAGCCCAAGGGTACGATATTATCACGAAACTTAAGTCAAGTTACTGCAGTTTTAATAATACTGTGATTTGCTGAGTTTTGTGATAATTTATTATATGATTATTTTGTGACGTATTGTGATATATGATCATTTTAGAATTTCAAATTTTGTCCCCAAAGTAAAACTTTGTCAGCGTCTGTTTTAAATAATAACAAAGTTTCAGTCTAATATCACTTCATTCATTTTTACTGCAGCCAAATGTGACTGTCAGACAGACAGACAGAGAGATGGACAGACGGACGGACAGACAGAGGCATAAAAACTTTAAATGTATTCAATGAAAAATCAATACCTGGCGTCTCTGTCTCGATACAATATTGCCGCACAGAATATCGCGATACTGTGCTGTATCGATTTTCTCGCCCTACTGTTTATCATAAAGTACATCCTGATACTGATAATGTCACCGACTCCGAGTCCACTTCCCAGAATCCCGTGGGAGATCATGTGACAGAACTTCCTCAGTCGTCCAATCACTCCTGTTCTCTGGGTCGTGTGACCAGTGCAGTGTATGAGCTCAGGTTCTAGATCAGGTTAGCTGTGAGGTGTTTCTGCTCACTGAGCTGCTGAGCGTTTCCTGTTCTCCTGTATGTTCGTGTGTTCACTCTGGATTTTCTGACTTCGGCTTTTTGTGTTTGGCCTTTTAGATTTGACTCATCGGTCATTTTACAGAAACGTCCACTTTATATCTGTCCATAGGAGTCAGTGGTGTTACTGATCCTCACTGGTGTTCCACAAAATAAAGGAACACCAGAGACATTTTAATGAACAACGCATTTTACAGAACGGCTGCTAAAATATGGAATTTAATCCATTTGTGTTCTATTTTTTCAGTTACCTCAGAATAAAGTCGGTCACACCAGTGACTTCAGCTAAAAGCTTCATATGAAATCATGAGCTAAATGAGAAAATCTCTGATAACTGAAAGACTCAGTGGACTCACCATGAGCTTTTCTTCATAGATCCTCAGAAAACAGGTAAAAGGAAGTCCAGTGATGTCATCAGTGTGACTTTTATTTCAAAATAAGAGATTTTTGTTACGCAGTAACACCAGTGACACGACTCCTGGGGAGCTTTCATTATATATTTTATAATATTTATAGATTATTGCAGTTAAAATCACAGAAAAACATGTTTTTTACCTCAAAATATGGCCTCAGCCTTCACACACGACTGTGGGGACGAGCTCTTCTGTGGTGATTGGAGTTCTGTATGGTTGATTTAAAAACCAATATTGATACACTGAGGCTGAAGAAGGTGTAACTGCTAAAATAACTTACTGTTTCATTTTGAAATATAAGCAATGTGTAACTCTAAGTGTTTAGGTGTAATATATCTGTAAACGCTCGGGACACAAAACTGGATGTTTCCACTGAATGACTCCCACGTCTTTCCAAGTAAAGCCTGATTTCGTGTTCTGAGCGTGAGGTTCTGCTGGTTCTGTCCTGTTACAGATTGAATATGGCTGTATTTCCCACCTCCTACTGTAAACACAGCTCACCACAGTCATTACGGCTCCAGATTTAACGGCTGTGAAGGAACGAAAGAGTTCAGGTTCCTCTCTTTCTCTCCTTCTGCTCCTCACAGCACATCAGAGGAGGAACATCTACAGCTCAACATCAAACACAGAGACTCCTCTGATCTTACTCTGATCTCTGATCTCCTGTGGGGGGAGGGTGATGTGGGTTCTCAGTGTCACTGTTCAAAACGCTGGAATAGAAACAGACAGTGAAACGTTCAGGTTTTTAGAGGCAGAGTTTGGTTTGTCTGTTCTGGGCTGCTGTAGAAACATGGTGGCCTCTGTTGAAGAGGAGCTGCTCCCTGTGTAGATATGAGGGGTCATTCTAAGAGAACAGAAACACGGTGACTCTTAGTTACGGCTGATTATGCACTGATGAACACATGGCTTTGTTACTATATTCCATTTCTGATAATACGTCCTCTAAAATCTCACTCACTGCAGCTTTAATGCCACAATGGAGAAGGCAGACGTAATCGCTGACCAGGCCAGCTGATGTTAGCTCAGTCCAGAAACTGCAGTCACGTTTCTCTGATGAATTGACATGTTGGCTCATCGTCCACTGAGGACAAAAGACGTCGTGTAGAAGGCGAGTCCTCATCAGCGTCCAGTGTTAGAAACCAGTTAGCCGCTCATTAGCTCGTCTGAAGAGGCTGAGTGTCTGAGTAATCAAACACATTTCCAACATATTCCTCCACTTGTTTCTATATTTCTGCTGCTAATTTGGTTTTGGCCTCTTAACACCAGAGCTGTCAGCTAAAAGATCAAAGCTGCGATCATTTGTTTTCCATCCTTCACGGTCGACCAGATCTCCGTTAAATTAGCGTGAATGAACAGGGCTGTTAGAGACGCAGCTCAGCAGGAGGAGCAGCTCAGGGTTTCTACTGTACAGCAGAATCAGTGTTCAGGTTTAACCAGGCAGACCTGCCTCAGGTATTATCAGCTGAACATCATCATCGGACTGACTTTTCAACAGTCAGTGGACTTAACAGCCAAACAGAGCTGCTCACAGGCTGGATCTGGACCAATCACAGATAAACATGAACAACTAACGTAAACATAGAAACTGACGGCTAAGCATGTTTACTGCTAGGCCTGTGTTGGTAACAGAGTCCTCTCATTTGAATAAGCATGAGGAAAATGGCTGCAGTAAAGAGTCACCCCAGCTCTGGGGGGTATTTTAATCTTTGGTCCTTTTTGTTGGGTATTTTTGAGACGGTCCCTAAGACTCACGGGGGAGCAAACAGAGCGACAGCAGAAGCTTAATATGGTTAAATTAGAGAAAACAGTAAAAGTGCAGCTCAGTAAACGCTGGGGTTCCACTCAGACTGACCGTGTCCTGACTCTGTGATGAGTCAGTCCTGACTCTGTGTGAGGAGTCAGTCCTGACTCTGTGTGATGAGTGAGTCCTGACTCTGTGTGATGAGTGAGTCCTGACTCTGTGTGAGGAGTCAGTCCTGACTCTGTGTGATGAGTGAGTCCTGACTCTGTATAATGAGTAAGTCCTGACTCTGTCTGATGAGAGTCCTGACTCTGTGGGATGAGTGAGTCCTGACTCTGTGTGATGAGAGTCCTGACTCTGTGTGATGAGTGAGTCCTGACTCTGTCTGATGAGTGAGTCCTGACTCTGTGTGATGAGTGAGTCCTGACTCTGTGTGATGAGTGAGTCCTGACTGTCTGAGGAGTGAGTCCTGACTCTGTCTGATGAGAGTCCTGACTCTGTGTGATGAGTGAGTCCTGACTCTGTGTGATGAGAGTCCTGACTCTGTGTGATGAGTGAGTCCTGACTCTGTGTGAGGAGTAAGTCCTGACTCTGTCTGATGAGAGTCCTGACTCTGTGTGATGAGTGAGTCCTGACTCTCTCAGGTCTTGTCAGGTATGATCCTATGTGAGGATCCTGTCCTGCTGTGGTTTACATGAATAAATCAGTTAATGAACAGGTTTTAAACTCACAGTAATTTGGTTTATGGTCACTGGAGGCTGTTACCGTAGTAACCTGGTTAACTGTCAGGCACAGATGAGTTTCCCAGGCCCAGTTTAAGCCTAAGCCTCAACTCTCACATCTCACTTCATCAAAGTAGAGGTGCAATGATTAATCAGCTTAGTCGACTAAAACTAACTTTTCTTTGGTTTGTTTGTTTGCCCATGCTATGTAAACGACCTTGGGTTTGTGAAAGGCGCTATATAAATGTAACTTTTATTATTATTATTATTATTATTATTATTATTATTAAAATCGACGACCAAATTAGTTGGCAGCTAATTTAATAGACGAGTAGTTGGTGACGTCATTACGTGTGTTTCTCCCGCTCATTCGGAACCTTTTGACCTTACCTCTCACTGGAGAGCTAAGAACAGAATCCTCAACAGTGAGGGAGCGCCTCATGCTTTTCTCCGAAAATGAAGGTTGCCTTCCGTGCTGTTTCCGTGCTGTGCAGTTTTCCGCTTGCCTTGAGTTCTCCGCCATCATTTGCCACCACTAGCAGTTTCAGGAGGTACATACATACAAACATACAGGGCAGCTGGGTGACCACTCAAATGGAATGATTACACAAAATCGCTCAAATTGAACTGTTCGTAGAGAACAAGTTTACCACGAATGATCGTCACCGCTTCCTGAATCTGAACGCAACTCACGTTTATAGCTGGAGATCGTGTTGCTCATAGATACACATACATACCTAGACGCCGCGTCGGGTCCAGACAGGCATGTCAACGGCGCCGCCATTTTGGGGCGGTCAACATCGCTGCTGGACTGCATTCAGTACCATTACAGAGCGGCAGTTTAAGAAAGATACTGTCCGAAATTACACAGCTGCTACTGTCTCACTTATTTGCCTGTGAGTAATTCTTTATTGACTGACAGTGAGGATTTGCATGGACAGTTGACCAATCAGCAGAACAACCTGCCTGAACATCCACCACTGTGATATAAACTGAGGCTGTTCTACAGTTTCTCATTAGGCTGAATGAATAACCGACTCTAAATGTAGGTATTGTGATATAAACTGAGGCTGTTCTACCGTTTCTCATTAGGCTGAATGAATAACCGACTCTAAATGTAGGTATTGTGATATAAACTGAGGCTGTTCTACCGTTTCTCATTAGGCTGAATGAATAACCGACTCTAAATGTAGGTATTGTGATATAAACTGAGGCTGTTCTACCGTTTCTCATTAGGCTGAATGAATAACCGACTCTAAATGTAGGTATTGTGATATAAACTGAGCCTGTTCTACCGTTTCTCATTAGGCTGAATGAATAACCGACTCTAAATGTAGGTATTGTGATATAAACTGAGTCTGTTCTACAGTTTCTCATTAGGCTGAATGAATAACCGACTCTAAATGTAGGTATTGTGATATAAACTGAGTCTGTTCTACAGTTTCTCATTAGGCTGAATGAATAACCGACTCTAAATGTAGGTATTGTGATATAAACTGAGGCTGTTCTACCGTTTCTCATTAGGCTGAATGAATAACTGACTCTAAATGTAGGTATTGTGATATAAACTGAGTCTGTTCTACAGTTTCTCATTAGGCTGAGTGAATAACTGACTCTAAATGTAGGTATTGTGATATAAACTGAGTCTGTTCTACAGTTTCTCATTAGGCTGAATGAATAACTCACTCTAAATGAACTGGTTCACAGCTGATTACAGGCCGGCCTCGTTAAAGAGGTTTAGGGTCAGATTAGGGTCAGCACTTCTAAACCAACATACAGACACACAACACACTGACTCTGAATGTGGCGCTGGAACAATTGTGAATAACGAAAGAACAAAAAAGTGAATAACACACTTCATTTAGAACCTCATATGTAAATATGAACCAGGCTCTTCTGCTGACAGTGTAGTTGTGTTCTACATGAAAATGAGCTGCTGTAACACTACAGCGTCAGCCTTAATCACCAATTATCCAATCAGCACAGCCGCTTTACTGAGTTTAATACCTGCGGCTTCACTGTAGGTGTAGGTACAAACAGCAGAGCTGCACGGTTCTACATCCATATCAATAATTACCAGAAAAACGCTGCCCGGTTCCGCAGTGTTTACAGCAAATGACCAGCAATCAGAGGGACATTCACAGTTCAGTATGAAATCCAATAATTACAATAAATAATTTATGTAATAACAGTAAAATTAAGCGGGTTAGGTGTAATCAGAGTCATTCAGAGTGGTTTGGTGTGAAACGCTCTGTTCTAGATAAACTTACAGAGTCAGAACTGTTCACAGTGGTGGTGATAGGAACCAGACGTCCACCTCTAAAAGCTCCCTCACAGAAAGTTCCTACATAAAATGGTTATGAATTCACTGCCTGATGACTGAGACACTGTTTTATGATAGTTTTGAGAACTTAAACTCCATTCATGGTGGAGGGATACATGCAGGGCGCTGTGAGGCAAAATAGTCCCCAAAGAAAACTTATTATTTCAGATTTTCCACTATTTTCCATCATCAACATTCCATATAAACTCAGAAGACTCGTGTAGGTTCACTGGTGGTTCTGGATAGTAAATAAAATGTCTATATCTGTGTTGTAGTCATGGCGACCCCTGGTTCCTATCATCACCACTGTAAAGACATCTGAACCATTTCACACCAAACCACTCTGAATCGCTGTGATTACATTGAAAAATGCACAGATTTTGGAAAATCACTGGATTTAAGTCTTGTTTCTCAGTAAATAAGTTAAGTTAGAACGTCCAGCACCAATCGCCGTTACAGGAAGTGAAGTTTGTACAACTCTGTTCTTCTCTTTCTGGATCATTTGGTCTAAAATGAAGTGCTAAAGCTCCACAGTGAGAGGATGAACAGCAGAGCAGAGCAGGAGCTGAAGCAGCACAGCAGGATGAAGTTAAACCTTTATTCAGTCAAAATTAGGAACTAAATGTTAACGACTGAAGTGGAACTGAGGAACCGGTAGATCACTTTACTCACAGAGTACAGATACGAGCAGAGTGTCATGAATGTAGATGTGGATTTGGTCAGAGAGGAGACGAGTAAACAGGCTCAGTCTTAATGAAACGCTTTATAAACTCATAATACACTCAAACCCTCAAACTGCCCGGCTGTGATTACTGACACCTCGTTATAATGACGGTCAGATCTGAGTAAACAACAGCCGAACTGGCTTTACTTCACTGGGGAGAACACTGGAGCACTTTACAGCAGAGCGAGGGCACAGTGCTGGAGCTACAGGCTCACTTTGTGGCAGAGTCAGTCAGGGCTGAATTGTTGCTGACTCATCGTTCTGCTCACAGTGGACAATCACTTAACCGGACAATACTATCCAGATACAAGCCAAAACTAGCCTCACAGGAAAAGACATGATCTCTGATAACGTTAGCCCCCTTTCACTCTGTTTTTCAGTGCTCAGGACCCCCACGGGACCCCCACAGAGCAGGTATTATTTCAACTGAATAACACAAACTGAGCTATCGTCTCTGATTTTACATCTACAAAGTGGACTGACAAGGTAGGAGTGTCTAATAGAGTGGACAGTGAGTGGACACAGTGTTTAAAAACTGCAGCAGTACTGCTGTGTCTGATCCACTCATACCAGCACGACACACCACCACCACGTCAGTGTTACTGCAGTGCTGAGAATGATCCACCACCCAAATAACACCTGCTCTGTGAGGGTCCATGGGGGTCCTGACCACTGAAGAACAGGGTAACAAAGTATGCAGAGAAACAGATGGACTACAGTCTGTAACTGTAGAACTACAGAGTGAAACTATATGGTCAGTGGAGCTGATGAAGTGGACAGTGAGTGGAGAAAAAAGGAGGTGGACTTAATGAAGTGGCTGGTAGTTTATGCAGCAATCTGAATATTTTACTCCTGCCTACAGGAACACTGACCTCCGGCTTTAATCCCCCTAAACAACCCCCTTTACTGCTCGGCTCAGTCCGTTTAGGAGCAGCGTATCTGGATATATTACAGTGTTATACTGTATACAGTCATGTAACTCTGTACATCCACAGTTTAGATGAAGGATCCCGGAAGTCTGAGATTTACAGCTTCCTGAAAATATTCCGCATGTCAGCAGAACCCACAGCTCAGCTGATCAACATCAGGTTCCTCTGACCAACCACCAAACCACCAGACGCCCAGCTGAACGCAGGAAAGCCCTGCAGGACAGGCAGAGCGTCTGAGTCAGCGTGTACACAGTGCGTCAGTGAGAGGTAAACATCCTGCTCCTCCACCTCCAGCTCCCGGAGGACACGCTGTCCTGTGTGCTTCAGTCTCCACCTGGTCTAAAACACCTGGACGCAAAGGTGGGTCACTTTATACAGGGATACATCGACACAGCTGCACACCTAACCTGGTCCACTGCGACCTTTCACTTCTTTAGGGAGCTTTTCACATCAATACATCATCATCACCATCATCATCTCCATCGTTCCATGGCCACATTTAATTTTTCACTGTATTAGGAAGCTCATCACTATCATCACCTTCATCACCATCACCTCCATCATTACCATACTCACCATCAGTATCATCACCATCATTACCATTATTATCATCATCATTACCATAATCACCATCAATATCCGCCGTCTTTATCACCATCATTACCTCCATCAATATCATCACCTTCAGTATCACCACCGTCTTTATCACCATCATTACCTCCGTCACAATCACCACCTTCAGTATAGACCGTCTTTATCACCATCATTACCTCCATCAATATCATCACCTTCAGTATCACCACCGTCTTTATCACCATCATTACCTCCATCACAATCACCACCTTCAGTATCACCATCTTTATCACCATCATTATCTCCATCAATATCATCACCTTCAGTATCACCACCGTCTTTATCACCATCATTACCTCCATCACAATCACCACCTTCAGTATCACCGTCTTTATCACCATCATTACCTCCGTCAATATCATCACCTTCAGTATCACCACCGTCTTTATCACCATCATTACCTCCATCAATATCATCACCTTCAGTATCACCACCGTCTTTATCACCATCATTACCTCCGTCACAATCACCACCTTCAGTATCACCGTCTTTATCACCATCATTACCTCCATCAATATCATCACCTTCAGTATCACCACCGTCTTTATCACCATCATTACCTCCGTCACAATCACCACCTTCAGTATCACCGTCTTTATCACCATCATTACCTCCATCAATATCATCACCTTCAGTATCACCACCGTCTTTATCACCATCATTACCTCCATCACAATCACCACCTTCAGTATCACCACCATCACCTCCATCACAATCACCACCTTCAGTATCACCGTCTTTATCACCATCATCACCTCCATCGCCATCACATGACCACACTCCTCATCAGTGCCGTCCTCATCATCTTCATCACCATCATCATGTCTGTATAAGAGTCTCAGTGTCTCGCGCTGAGACACCCTGTACATTCCTCAACTCTAACCGAACCCCCCCCCACCGGCCCTGGGGGAAGCTCGCGCCTCGTCAGCTGCTCGCGCTGCAGATGACTCACATTCCTCACGCTCAGCAATGCGATGATTCTGCAGCGGTTTGCGGCTCGCGCTCCCAACCTGTATGTGTGAATGTGTGTGAAACCGAGCTCGAGCCCACTCTCTTACCTTGGTGACGACATTCTGCACGAGGCCAGTCTGCAGCTCGGAGGTCCAGCGCGTGCACGCGTTCTCGGGCTCGAGCGCAGAGCCGTTGGCCGGCAGACCGGTCCCGTTGAAGTCCTGCGGCAGCGCGCAGGGCGGCGGCGGCGGCAGCGGCAGCGTCCAGTTGAGCGTGCCGTTCCCCGCCGCTTCCACGCACGTGGTCTTGGGCAGCGCGAGGAGGAAATAGTCCGAGAAGTGGCTGAATCCGATGAAGAGCGCGGGGATCCACGTGAGCGCCACGAGCCGCTTCTGGTACGTGCCGAATCCGCCCAGGAAGTGCAGCACGCAGCCGTCCACGCGCGACAGGAGCGCGTGCTGCTCAGCGCTCACGAACCCGTTCTCCGGGGCGCGAGGCTCGGGCTCCCGCTCGCGCTCGCAAGCGGCCGCCATCGTCTCGCTCCTCTTCCTCTCCTCTCCTCGCGCTGCGTCACCAGCGCGAGCGCGCGCGGCCAACGGGCGCGTTCACGGCGCGGCTCTTCTTATGAAGAGGAAATAAAATCCCCGCGCGCCTCCTCCCCCTCCTGCTGGAGCGCGGCCACAGGTAGCCGGGAACACACCTGTCCGCACAGGCGCGCGCGAGACCCCACACACTCTCACTCACACACACACACACACACACACACACACACACACACACACTCACTCTCTCTCTCTCTCTCTCTCTCTCTTTCTGTCTCTCTCCCTCTCTCTTTCATGCGCAGCGGCTGCTGCTGGCACAGTGAAGCGCGAGCGATGCCCTCTCGCGGAGCTCAACTACAACTGCGTGCAAAACAAACAACAAGCCGCCGCGTGACTCAATTCGAGCACTGTACGCGAAACTCTGCACACTACAGTCTTCATATATACCCTACACACTATACCCTACACACTATACACTATACCCTATGCCCTACACACTATATCCTATATCCTACACACTATACCCTATACCATATACCCTACACACTATACCCTATACCATATACCCTACACACTATACACTACACACTATACACTATACCTTATGCCCTACACACTATACCATATACCCTACACACTATACCCTATACCATATACCCTACACACTATACCCTATACCATATACCCTACACACTATACACTACACACTATACACTATACCATATACCCTATACACTATACACTATACCATATACCCTACACACTATACCCTATACCATATACCCTACACACTATACACTACACACTATACACTATACCATATACCCTATACACTATACCCTATACCATATACCCTACACACTATACCCTACACACTATACCCTATACCATATACCCTATACACTATACACTATACCATATACCCTACACACTATACCCTATACCATATACCCTATACACTATACACTATACCATATACCCTACACACTATACCCTATACCATATACCCTATACACTATACACTATACCATATACCCTACACACTATACCCTATACCATATACCCTACACACTATACACTACACACTATACACTATACCCTATGCCCTACACACTATACCATATACCCTACACACTATACCCTATACCATATACCCTACACACTATACACTATACCATATACCCTACACACTATACCCTACACACTATACACTATACCCTACACGCTATACACTATACCCTACACACTATACCCTATACACTATACACTATACACTATACCCTACACACTATACACTATACCCTACACACTATACCCTATGCTCTTTTCACTATATTATATACACTATTTTCTTTACATTATGCACATTACACTTGTTACACTATTCACTATATTCTATACCCTATACACTATACTCTATACACTATACTGAGGCACTGGATACTTATCCTCTTAACTGGAACCAGGCATGTCAGCTAGCTAACAGGCTAAAAGAGCCAACAGCCTAAACAGCTCCATCATTAATATCACAGGCTTGAATTGAAGCACTTACAGTGTGATTCACTGTAAAACTGCAGTGTAAAAGACTAAAAATGTCACCTGAATGTCTTACAGACTTCAAATGTCCGTGTTT
>NW_023494805.1:1707929-1722929 GCF_904425465.1 Colossoma macropomum
ACGGATCCTCACAGCACCAACACAGAGAGCTCATATCACCCTGTTACACACTGCACTGACCGCCTGGATCTGTTAGAGAGAGTTTAAAGCTCTGCTGCTATTTTTTAAAGCTCTAAATGACCTTAAAGCTCCTGACCGTCTGTTATGACCTCAGATCTGCAGATTCTGACCTTCTGAACTCCTTCAGTAAAACACAGAAAACGTGGAGAGACTCTTTCAGTTATTCTAATTTTAAACTGGAGCTCAGTTCAGCTTTTATTAGACAGTCGAGCTCAGAGCTCACTTTTAATAAACATCTGAAAACGCAGCTCTTTAACTCAGAGCTTCAGTAAAACTCTACGACTCTTTAACTCAGAGCTTCAGTAAAACTCTACGACTCTTTAACTCAGAGCTTCATTAAACTCTACGACTCTTTAACTCAGAGCTTCATTAAACTCTACGACTCTTTAACTCAGAGCTTCAGTAAAACTCTACGACTCTTTAACTCAGAGCTTCAGTTAAACTCTACGACTCTAACTCAGAGCTTCATTAAAACTCTACGACTCTTTAACTCAGAGCTTCATTAAACTCTACGGCTCTTTAACTCGGAGCTTCATTAAAACTCTACGACTCTTTAACTCAGAGCTTCAGTAAAACTCTACGAATCTTTAACTCAGAGCTACAGTAAAACTCTACGACTCTTTAACTCAGAGCTTCAGTAAAACTCTACGACTCTTTAACTCAGAGCTTCATTAAAACTCTACGACTCTTTAACTCAGAGCTTCAGTAAAACTACGACTCTTTAACTCGGAGCTTCATTAAACTCTACGACTCTTTAACTCGGAGCTTCAGTAAAACTCTACGACTCTTTAACTCAGAGCTTCATTAAACTCTACGACTCTTTAACTCAGAGCTTCAGTAAAACTCTATGACTCTTTAACTCAGAGCTTCATTAAACTCTACGGCTCTTTAACTCGGAGCTTCATTAAAACTCTACGACTCTTTAACTCAGAGCTTCAGTAAAACTCTACGACTCTTTAACTCAGAGCTTCATTAAACTCTACGGCTCTTTAACTCAGAGCTTCATTAAACTCTACGGCTCTTTAACTCAGAGCTTCAGTAAAACTCTACGACTCTTTAACTCAGAGCTTCATTAAACTCTACGACTCTTTAACTCAGAGCTTCATTAAACTCTACGACTCTTTAACTCAGAGCTTCAGTAAAACTCTACGACTCTTTAACTCAGAGCTTCATTAAACTCTACGACTCTTTAACTCAGAGCTTCAGTAAAACTCTATGACTCTTTAACTCAGAGCTTCATTAAACTCTACGGCTCTTTAACTCGGAGCTTCATTAAACTCTACGACTCTTTAACTCAGAGCTTCATTAAACTCTACGACTCTTTAACTCAGAGCTTCAGTAAAACTCTACGACTCTTTAACTCAGAGCTTCAGTAAAACTCTACGACTCTTTAACTCAGAGCTTCATTAAACTCTACGACTCTTTAACTCAGAGCTTCAGTAAAACTCTATGACTCTTTAACTCAGAGCTTCATTAAACTCTACGGCTCTTTAACTCAGAGCTTCAGTGAAACTCTACGACTCTTTGATCTGATCTGTGATATTGACTTACATGATTCTAAATTAATATTTATAATTTCCTGTAATACTGTTTAACCTTATCTCCTGTTTTTAAAGCACTTTGAGCTGCCACCAGCAGGACACATGCTATTAAAAAATATATTATTATTATTATTATTATTATTATGAGAATGACAGACAGACAGACAGACAGATAGATAGATTTTATACTTTATTGATCCTGAAGGAAATTTAGCAGCCAGTATGAGTCACACAACACAGGACAGTTATAATAATAAGATTGATATAATATAAAAAAAAGAATAAATACAAAAACCATCTACAGGCAAATATACAACTTCAAATATACAGAAATACAACAGATCTATCCTGAGATAAAGAGGCAGTGCAGTAATGATGTACAAGGAGGCGCAGTTTCAATAGTCATTCTAAGTGATGCTATGGCTGCTCATTATTTATACTGTTCAACCCCACCAATGTTCAGTCCAAACAGATAGTGACCCACCAATTAGCACAGTGCTAACTGTGTGTCTGAGTCGTCATTTAGCACATGTGGAGATGTTGGGTAGTCTCTGATAGACTGTAGTCCATGTTTATAGGTAGCAGTAAGTCATGCAGGGACTCACAGAGATGAGCAGGTGTGTAGACAGTGAGGTCATTAGGTGTGTCTCACCTGAACAGGTGTGGTGGGAGTGAATAAAAACCTACAGTACATGATTCACTCCCTCCCTCACCGACCGACCGACTGACTGTCCTCACTGAGTGAACAGATGATCTCATGGCCGTCACAGAGGCTGAGTTTGGTCAAATGAGCTCAGTGTGTTCGGCCTACTGTGACACCTCAAACACACACACACACACACACACACAAACACACACTCACACACACACACACACACACAAACACACTCTCTCACAAACACACACACACGCACAAACACACACACACTCACACAAACACACACACGCTCACACAAACACACGCTCACACAAACACACTCACACACAAACACACTCTCACACACACTCACACACAAACACACTCTCACACACGCACAAACACACACACACTCACAAACACACTCTCACACAAACACACACACACACACGCACAAACACACACACTCACACCTCAAACACACACACACATGCACAAACACACACACACACTCACACAAACACTCACACACACGCACAAACACACACACACAAACACACACACAAACACTCACACACACACACGCACAAACACACACACACAAACACACTCTCACACACACACACACACACACTCACACACACACATACACACACATTACGAAGCATCTGAATCATCAGAAAGTGAAACACACCTGTCAGAATCTCTGTTTGCACTCTGGACTCTGAGGGTCTGATGTTCTGAATTTCTATTGCAGGTTAGACACAAATCAGACTGTTCAAATCGTGCTGTTCGCCTTTAAAGAAAGGCTGACTGATTGATTGTGCTGTTCGGTTTGTGCTTTTTGGTTTGCGCTGTTCGGTGTGCTGTTCAGTGTGCCGTTCGGTTTGCACTGTCAGGTTCATGCTGTTCAGTTTGTGCTGTTCAGTGTGCTGTTCAGTGTGCTGTTCAGTTTGCGCTGTTTGGTTTGTGCTGTTCAGTGTGCTGTTCGGTTTGTGCTGTTTGGGTTGTGTTGTTCAGTTTGCATGGTCGGTTTGCGCTGTACAGTTTGTTCTGTTCGGATTGCACAGTTTGGTTTGCGCTGTTCGGTTTTGCTGTTCAGTTTGTTTTGTTCGGTTTGTGCTGTTCAGTGTGCTGTTTGTTGTGTACTGTTCGGTTTGTTCTGTTCGGTCTGTGCTGTTCGGTTTGTGCTGTTCAGTGTGCTGTTCAGTTTGTTCTGTTCGGTTTATGCTGTTTGGTTTGCACTGTTCGGTTTACGCTGTTCAGTTTATGCTGTTCAGTTTGGTCTGTTCGGTTTACGCTGTTCGGTTTGCACTGTTCAGTTTGTGCTATTCAGTTTGTTCTGTTCGGTTTACGCTGTTTGGTTTGCGCTGTTCGGTTTACGCTGTTCAGTTTATGCTGTTCAGTTTGTTCTGTTCGGTTTACGCTGTTCGGTTTGCACTGTTCAGTTTGTGCTGTTCAGTTTGCACTGTTCAGTTTGCGCTGTTCAGTGTCCTGTTCAGTTTGCGCTGTTCGGTTTGCACTGTTCAGCGTCCTGTTCAGGTTTGTCCTGTTCAGTTTGTGCTGTTCAGTTTGCACTGGTTGGTTTACGCTGTTCGGTTTGCGCTGTTCAGTGTACTGTTCAGTGTGCTGTTCGGTTTGTTCTGTTCGGTCTGTGCTGTTCGGTTTGCGCTGTTCCGTGTGCTGTTCGGTTTGTGTTGTTTGGTTTTTGCTGTTCAGTTTGGGCTGCTCGGTTTGTGCTGTTCAGTTTGGGCTGTTCAGGTTTGTGCTGTTCAGTTTGCACTGGTTGGTTTATGCTGCTCGGTTTGTGCTGTTCAGTTTGCACTGGTCGGTTTACAATGTTCAGTTTGTGCTGTTCAGTGTGCTGTTCGGTTTGTGCTGTTCGGTTTGTGCTGCTTGGTTTGCGCTGTCTGGTTTGCACTGTTCAGTGTGCTGTTCGGTTTGTTCTGTTCAGTTTACGCTGTATGGTTTATGCTGTTCAGTTTGCACCAGTCAGTTTATGCTGTTTAGTTTGCACTGGTTGGTTTATGCTGTTCAGTTTGCACCAGTCAGTTTATGCTGTTTAGTTTGCACTGGTCGGTTTATGCTGTTCAGTTTGCACTGGTCAGTTTATGCTGTTCAGTTTGCACTGGTAAGTTTGTGCTGTTCAGTTTGCACTGTTCAGTGTGCTGTTTGGTTTGTTCTGTTCAGTTTGCGCTGCATGGTTTGCGCTGTTCAGTTTGGGCTGCTCGGTTTGTGCTGTTCAGTTTGGGCTGTTCAGGTTTGTGCTGTTCAGTTTGCACTGGTTGGTTTATGCTGCTCGGTTTGTGCTGTTCAGTTTGCACTGGTCGGTTTACAATGTTCAGTTTGTGCTGTTCAGTGTGCTGTTCGGTTTGTGCTGTTCGGTTTGTGCTGCTTGGTTTGCGCTGTCTGGTTTGCACTGTTCAGTGTGCTGTTCGGTTTGTTCTGTTCAGTTTACGCTGTACGGTTTATGCTGTTCAGTTTGCACCAGTCAGTTTATGCTGTTCAGTTTGCACTGGTCAGTTTATGCTGTTCAGTTTGCACTGGTCAGTTTATGCTGTTCAGTTTGCACTGGTAAGTTTGTGCTGTTCAGTTTGCACTGTTCAGTGTGCTGTTTGGTTTGTTCTGTTCAGTTTGCGCTGCATGGTTTGCCCTGTTCAGTTTGCACTTGTCGGTTTATGTTGTTCGGTTTGTTCTGTTCAGTGCGCTGTTCGGTTTGCGCTGTTCAGTTTGCACTGGTCGGTTTATGCTGTTCAGTGTACATTGGTCAGTTTGTGCTGTACAGATTGCACTGGTCACTTGCTGTTAGGTTTGTGCTGTTCAGTGTGCTGTTCGGTTTGCGCTGTTCGGTTTGTGCTGTTCAGTTTGTTGTTCGGTTTGTGCTGTTTGGGTTGTGTTGTTCAGTTTGCATGGTCGGTTTGCGCTGTACATTTTGCACTGTGCAGTTTGTTCTGTTCGGATTGCACAGTTTGGTTTGTGCTGTTTGGTTTACGCTGTTCGGTTTGTTCTGTTCAGTTTGTTCTGTTCGGTTTGCGCCCGTCGGTTTACGCTGTTCAGTTTATGCTGTTCAGTTTGTTCTGTTCGGTTTACGCTGTTCGGTTTGCGCTGTTCAGTTTGCGCTGTTCAGTGTCCTGTTCAGTTTGCGCTGTTCGGTTTGCACTGTTCAGCGTCCTGTTCAGGTTTGTCCTGTTCAGTTTGTGCTGTTCAGTTTGCACTGGTTGGTTTACGCTGTTCAGTTTGCACTTTTCAGTGTACTGTTCAGTGTGCTGTTCGGTGTGTGCTGTTCGGTTTGCGCTGTTTGGTTTGCGCTATTCGGTTTATGCTGTTCAGTGTGCTGTTTGGTGTGTGCTGTTCGGTTTGTTCTGTTCGGTTTGTGCTGTTTGGTTTGTTCTGTTCAGTTTGGGCTGCTCGGTTTGTGCTGTTCAGTTTGGGCTGTTCAGGTTTGTGCTGTTCAGTTTGCACTGGTTGGTTTATGCTGCTCGGTTTGTGCTGTTCAGTTTGCACTGGTTGGTTTACACTGTTCAGTTTGTGCTGTTCAGTGTGCTCTTCGGTTTGTGCTGCTTGGTTTGCGCTGTTTGGTTTGCACTGTTCAGTGTGCTGTTCGGTTTGTTCTGTTCAGTTTGCACTGGTCAGTTTATGCTGTTCAGTTTGCACTGGTAAGTTTGTGCTGTTCAGTTTGCACTGTTCAGTGTGCTGTTTGGTTTGTTCTGTTCAGTTTGCGCTGCATGGTTTGCACTGTTCAGTTTGCACTTGTCGGTTTATGTTGTTTGGTTTGCGCTGTTCAGTGCGCTGTTTGGTTTGCGCTGTTCAGTTTGCACTGGTCAGTTTGTGCTGTTCAGTTTGCATTGGTCAGTATGTGCTGTACAGATTTCACTGGTCACTTGCTGTTAGGTTTGTTCTGTTCAGTGTGCTGTTCGGTTTGTGCTGTTTGGGTTGTGTTGTTCAGTTTGACTGTGCAGTTTGTTCTGTTCAGATTGCACAGTTTGGTTTGTGCTGTTTGGTTTGCGCTATTCAGTTTATGCTGTTCAGTTTGTTCTGTTCGGTTTACGCTGTTTGGTTTGTGCATTTCAGTGTGCTGTTCGGTTTGCGCTGTTCGGTTTACGCTGTTTGGTTTGCACTGTTCAGTTTGTGCTGTTCAGTTTGCGCTGTTCAGTGTCCTGTTCAGTTTGCACTGTTCGGTTTGCACTGTTCAGCGTCCTGTTCAGGTTTGTCCTTTTTAGTTTGTGCTGTTCAATTTGCACTGGTTGGTTTACGCTGTTCGGTTTGCGCTGTTCAGTGTACTGTTCAGTGTGCTGTTTGGTGTGTGCTGTTCGGTTTGCGCTGTTTGGTTTGCGCCGTTTGGTTTTTGCTGTTCGGTTTGTGCTGTTCAGTTTGGGCTGTTCGGCTTGTGCTGTTCAGTTTGCACTGGTCGGTTTATGCTGCTCTGTTTGTGCTGTTCAGTTTGCGCTGTTCAGGTTTGTGCTGTTCAGTTTGCACTGGTCGGTTTATGCTGCTCGGTTTACGCTGTTCAGTTTGCACTGGTTGGTCTACACTGTTCGGTTTGTGCTTTTTAGTGTGCTGTTCGGTTTGTGCTGCTTGGTTTGCGCTGTTTGGTTTGCACTGTTCAGTGTGCTGTTCGGTTTGTTCTGTTCAGTTTACGCTGTACGGTTTGCGCTGTTCAGTTTGCACTGGTCAGTTTATGCTGTTCAGTTTGCACTGGTAAGTTTGTGCTGTTCAGTTTGCACTGTTCAGTGTGCTGTTTGGTTTGTTCTGTTCAGTTTATGCTGCATGGTTTACGCTGTTCAGTTTGCACTGGTCGGTTTATGTTGTTCGGTTTGCGCTGTTCAGTGCGCCGTTCGGTTTGCGCTGTTCAGTTTGCACTGGTCGGTTTATGCTGTTCAGTTTGCATTGGTCAGTTTGTGCTGTACAGTTTGCACTGGTCACTGTGCTGTTAGGTTTGTGATGTTCAGTGTGCTGTTCAGTTTACGCTGTTCGGTTTGTGATGTTCAGTGTGCTGCTCAGTTTGCGCTGTTCGGTTTGCACTGTTCAGTGTGCTGTTCAGCTTGTGCTGTTTGGCACGTTGTTGTGCAGTGTACTGTTTGGTGTGTGCTTTTCTGTCTCTTGTGTTTGCACTGTTCAGTTTGTTCTGTTTGATTTTTGCTGTTCAGTTTGTACCATTTACTTTTTGCTGTTCTTTCCATTTTGTGTGCTTTTGTGCTGTTTGGTGTGTACTGTTCAGTTTGCGCTGTTCAGTTTATACAGTTCCGTTTGTTCTTTGTGATTTATGCTGTTCAGTCCATTTCGCGTGTTTTTGTGCTGTTCAGTTTGTGCTGTTTGGGATGTTCAGTTTGTTCTGTTTGATATGTGCTGTTCAGTTTGTATCATTTACTTTTCAGTGTTCGGTCCATTTCTTTGTTTTCGTGCTGTTCAGTGTGCTGTGCAATGTTGTGAGCTTGTCGCAGTGTTTTCTAAATGCGCTGTTCAGTGTGCTGTTTGGTGTGTGCTGTTCGGTTTGCGCTGTTTGGTTTGCACTGTTTGGTTTGTGCTGTTCGGTTTGTGCTGTTCAGTGTGCTGTTTGGTGTGTGCTGTTCGGTTTGCGCTGTTTGGTTTGCGCTGTTTGGTTTGTGCTGTTCAGTTTGTGCTGTTCAGTGTGCTGTTTGGTGTGTGCTGTTCGGTTTGTGCTGTTCAGTCTGTGCTGTTCGGTTTGCGCTGTTCAGTGTGCTGTTCGGTTTGTGCTGTTTGGTTTTTGCTGTTCAGTTTGGGCTGGTAAGTTTGTGCTGTTCAGTTTGCACTGTTCAGTGTTCAGTTTGTGCTGTTCTGTTCAGTTTGCGCTGCATGGTTTGCGCTGTTCAGTTTGCACCAGTCAGTTTATGCTGTTCAGTTTGGGCTGGTAAGTTTGTGCTGTTCAGTTTGCGCTGTTCAGTTTGCACTGGTCAGTTTATGCTGTTCAGTTTGCACTGGTAAGTTTGTGCTGTTCAGTTTGCACTGTTCAGTGTGCTGTTTGGTTTGTTCTGTTCAGTTTGCGCTGCATGGTTTGCGCTGTTCAGTTTGCACTGGTCGGTTTATATTGTTTGGTTTGCGCTGTTCAGTGCGCTGTTCGGTTTGCGCTGTTCAGTTTGCACTGGTCGGTTTATGCTGTTCAGTGTACATTGGTCAGTTTGTGCTGTACAGATTGCACTGGTCACTTGCTGTTAGGTTTGTGCTGTTCAGTGTGCTGTTCGGTTTACGCTGTTCGGTTTGTGCTGTTCAGTGTGCTGTTCGGTTTGTGCTGTTTGGGTTGTGTTGTTCAGTTTGCATGGTCGGTTTGCGCTGTACAGTTTGCACTGTGCAGTTTGTTCTGTTCGGATTGCACAGTTTGGTTTGCGCTGTTCGGTTTGTGCTGTTCAGTTTGTTCTGTTCGGTTTGTGCTGTTCAGTGTGCTGTTTGGTGTGTGCTGTTCGGTTTGCACTGTTTGGTTTGCGCTGTTTGGTTTGTGCTGTTCGGTTTGTGCTGTTCAGTGTGCTGTTTGGTGTGTGCTGTTCGGTTTGTGCTGTTCAGTCTGTGCTGTTCGGTTTGCGCTGTTCAGTGTGCTGTTCGGTTTGTTCTGTTTGGTTTTTGCTGTTCAGTTTGGGCTGGTAAGTTTGTGCTGTTCAGTTTGCACTGTTCAGTGTTCAGTTTGTGCTGTTCTGTTCAGTTTACGCTGCATGGTTTGCGCTGTTCAGTTTGCACTTGTCAGTTTATATTGTTCGGTTTGCGCTGTTCAGTGCGCTGTTCGGTTTGCGCTGTTCAGTTTGCACTGGTCGGTTTATGCTGTTCAGTGTACATTGGTCAGTTTGTGCTGTACAGATTGCACTGGTCACTTGCTGTTAGGTTTGTGCTGTTCAGTGTGCTGTTCGGTTTACGCTGTTCGGTTTGTGCTGTTCAGTGTGCTGTTCGGTTTGTGCTGTTTGGGTTGTGTTGTTCAGTTTGCATGGTCGGTTTGCGCTGTACAGTTTGTTCTGTTCGGATTGCACAGTTTGGTTTGTGCTGTTTGGTTTGCGCTGTTCGGTTTGTGCTGTTCAGTTTGTTCTGTTTGGATTGCACAGTTTGGTTTGTGCTGTTTGGTTTGCGCTGTTCGGTTTGTGCTGTTCAGTTTGTTCTGTTCGGTTTGTGCTGTTCAGTGTGCTGTTTGGTGTGTGCTGTTCGGTTTGCGCTGTTTGGTTTGCGCTGTTTGGTTTGCGCTGTTTGGTTTGTGCTGTTCGGTTTGTGCTGTTCAGTGTGCTGTTTGGTGTGTGCTGTTCGGTTTGTGCTGTTCAGTCTGTGCTGTTCGGTTTCCGCTGTTCAGTGTGCTGTTCGGTTTGTTCTGTTTGGTTTTTGCTGTTCAGTTTGGGCTGGTAAGTTTGTGCTGATCAGTTTGCACTGTTCAGTGTTCAGTTTGTGCTGTTCTGTTCAGTTTGCGCTGCATGGTTTGCGCTGTTCAGTTTGCACTTGTCAGTTTATATTGTTCGGTTTGCGCTGTTCAGTGCGCTGTTCGGTTTGCGCTGTTCAGTTTGCACTGGTCGGTTTATGCTGTTCAGTGTACATTGGTCAGTTTGTGCTGTACAGATTGCACTGGTCACTTGCTGTTAGGTTTGTGCTGTTCAGTGTGCTGTTCGGTTTACGCTGTTCGGTTTGTGCTGTTCAGTGTGCTGTTCGGTTTGTGCTGTTTGGGTTGTGTTGTTCAGTTTGCATGGTCGGTTTGCGCTGTACAGTTTGCACTGTGCAGTTTGTTCTGTTCGGATTGCACAGTTTGGTTTGTGCTGTTTGGTTTGCGCTGTTCGGTTTGTGCTGTTCAGTTTGTTCTGTTCGGTTTGTGCTGTTCAGTGTGCTGTTTGTTGTGTACTGTTCGGTTTGCGCTGTTCGGTCTGTGCTGTTCGGTTTGTGCTGTTCGGTTTGCTCTGTTCGGAGAGCAACTGTTGCTCAGTGTGCTGTTCAGTTTGTGCTGTTCGGTTTATGCTGTTCAGTTTGCACTGGTCGGTTTATGCTGCTCCGTTTGTGCTGTTCAGTTTGCGCTATTCAGGTTTGTGCTGTTCAGTTTGCTCTGTTTGGAGAGCAACTGTTGCTCAGTGTGCTGTTCAGTTTGTGCTTTTCGGTTTATGCTGTTCAGTTTGCACTGGTCGGTTTATGCTGCTCCGTTTGTGCTGTTCAGTTTGCGCTATTCAGGTTTGTGCTGTTCAGTTTGCACTGGTCGGTTTATGCTGCACGGTTTGTGCTGTTCAGTTTGCACTGGTTGGTCTACACTGTTCGGTTTGTGCTTTTCAGTGTGCTGTTCGGTTTGTTCTGTTCAGTTTACGCTGTACGGTTTGCGCTGTTCAGTTTGCACTGGTCGGTTTATGCTGTTCAGTTTGCACTGGTAAGTTTGTGCTGTTCAGTTTGCACTGTTCAGTGTGCTGTTTGGTTTGTTCTGTTCAGTTTATGCTGCATGGTTTACGCTGTTCAGTTTGCACTTGTCGGTTTATGTTGTTCGGTTTGCGCTGTTCAGTGCGCTGTTCGGTTTGCGCTGTTCAGTTTGCACTGGTCGGTTTATGCTGTTCAGTTTGCATTGGTCAGTTTGTGCTGTACAGTTTGCACTGGTCACTGTGCTGTTAGGTTTGTTCTGTTCAGTGTGCTGTTCGGTTTACGCTGTTCAGTTTGTGCTGTTCAGTGTGCTGTTCAGCTTGTGCTGTTTGGCACATTGTCGTGCAGTGTAGTGTTTGGTGTGTGCTTTTCTGTCTCTTGTGTTAAGTTTGCACTGTTCAGTTTGTACCATTTACTTTTTGCTGTTCTTTCCATTTTGTGTGCTTTTGTGCTGTTTGGTGTGTACTGTTCAGTTTGTGCTGTTCAGTTTATACAGTTCCGTTTGTTCTTTGTGATTTATGCTGTTCAGTTTATACAGTTCCATTTGTTCTTTGTGATTTATGCTGTTCAGTCCATTTCGCGTGTTTTTGTGCTGTTCGGTTTGTGCTGTTTGGGATGTTCAGTTTGTTCTGTTTGATATGTGCTGTTCAGTTTGTATCATTTACTTTTCAGTGTTCGGTCCATTTCTTTGTTTTCGTGCTGTTCAGTGTGCTGTGCAATGTTGTGAGCTTGTCGCAGTGTTTTCTGAATGCGCTGTTCGGTGTGCTGTTTGGTGTGTGCTGTTCGGTTTGTGCTATTTGGTTTGTGCTGTTTGGTTTGCGCTGTTTGGTTTGTGCTGTTCGGTTTGTGCTGTTCGGTTTGTGCTGTTTGGTGTGTGCTGTTCGGTTTGCGCTGTTTGGTTTGTGCTGTTCGGTTTGTGCTGTTCGGTTTGCGCTGTTTGGTTTGTGCTGTTCGGTTTGTGCTGTTCAGTCTGTGCTGTTCGGTTTGCGCTGTTCAGTGTGCTGTTCGGTTTGCGCTGTTCAGTGTGCTGTTCGGTTTGTTCTGTTCAGTTTATGCTGCATGGTTTACGCTGTTCAGTGTGCTGTGCAATGTTGTGAGCTTGTTGCAGTGTTTTCTAAATGCACAGCCAGAAAAAGAAAGAGTGTGAGTGAACCGTGTGAGCCAGTGAATGAAAAGATAGGGAGAGAGAGAGAGAGAGAGAAAGAGAGATAGAGAGATAGATATAGAGAGAGAGAGACTGTGAGTGTGCTATTATGAATCAGACACACCCTGGGCCAAACCCTACCACACCTCACACACACACACCTCACACACTTTCTCTTTCACCTGTAAAACTCTCACTGAACTCTATCACAGTATTTAATCAATTTGAATTAACATTCATATTCATACAGCCTCATATACTAATATAATAAAATAACCATTTAAAAAGTAGACGAATGGTTTGTTTAGGTGTGCTGTATACACTGTGGTATGATACATGCATTATATATAGTGTATAAAGTATATATAATGTATATAATGTGTATAGTGGTGTGTAGTGGTGTTTTTTGTGTAGATGTAGCTGTGTTGCGAGCTGCTGTGGTGAAAGTGATGCAGTAGTACAAAGTGTGTGTAGTGTGTATAGTTGTGTATAGTTGTGTATAGTGTGTATATTGTGTATAGTGTGTATAGTTGTGTATAGTGTGTATAGTGTATATAGTGTAGAGCTGCTGTGGTGAAAGTGCTGCAGCTCATTGTGTTTTTACAGCCCTGCAGTAAAGAGCAGATTAAAGTGCAGTAAAGCAGGAGGAGCTGCAGGCTGGGTGTGTGTGTGTTTGTGTGTATTACACTGGAAAAACACCTCCCCCCCCACACACACACACCCACACACACCCAGAGAATGACAGGGAGGTGTTGGTGCTGAAGGTCAGAGCTGATTAGAGAACCAGAACACGTTTAACACACTGTAATCTAGAACAGAGTAATAATCTCTCAGTGTTCTACAGCAGATCCACACATCAGTTCACTCTGCACCCTGTAACAGTCATTCAGTGTGTAGATTTACAAAGTCAGTCTGTTGCCTTAAAAGTCTGATCAGGGCGCTGTGAGGCAAAATAGTCCCCAAAGAAAACTTATTATTTCAGATTTTCCACTATTTTCCATCATCAACATTCCATATAAACTCAGAAGACTCGTGTAGGTTCACTGGTGGTTCTGGATAGTGAATAAAATGTCTATATTTGTGTTGTAGTCATGGCGACCCCTGGTTCCTATCACCACCACTGTAAAGAGACTCTGAACCATCCCACCCACTGAGTTATGGGGAATGTAGTGTAATATGTGAGTGCATTAGTGTTAATGTGTATATCAGTGCAGACAGACAGTAATGGAGCTGTAGTGAGTTCTGTGTTTGTCCAGCTGAAGTTCCTGTGGTTCAGGATTTTCTGGCTCTGTTCTGCTCTCTGAGCTCTGTAGAACAATAGAGCTGCAGAGAGAGAGTTTGTGTGTGAGAACTGCAGAAGGAGGATTCCTGGTTTGGGTGTTGGTCTCCAGCGTGACTCAGTCAGGGTGTGTCGTGTCCTTTCACTCTCTACACTCCCTCTCACGATTCTCACACTTACGTGTGTAATAGCGACTGTACTCTGCAATCTGCTCCTCTAAAGCAAACCTGAGCTACTGAATCTCACAGTTCTCCTCTAATGCAGCGGAACCCAGACCACTGCAGACCATCTGACACTCAGAGTCCAGAACTCTCAGAACACACTGAAAACCTGCAGCTCCTGCATTCAAAACCTGGAAATTAGGTTTATTTAATGAAATCAACCATAAATTGTTTTAGAATTCTGAAAAAACATAAAAAGCAGAAGAAATGTTGAAGATTTTACAAGTTTCTACATCTCCATTAAAGTCCCGAGTTAAGGTCTTTGTATAAACAGGTCAGGTTTGTCTGGAGATCAGACTTTCACTGGATCTGATCTGCTCTTCAGAAGCTTTGATAAAAACTTGTGGTGGTCATGCAGCTCGAGTTCACACTGTTACTAAAGCTGAAGAAATTCTGACCACAATGAAAATTCATGTAAAGATTCCAAGATTCTACTATTTTTTGTACGACACTCTAAAAATAAACTGCTGTCTGAACTCAGTTCAGTTACGCAACACATTTCCTCTCCAAGCTGAGCAGAGTCAGTGCAAACAGACTCGACACAACAAAATGAACAAAAGTGAACATTTCAGCAAAGCTGATTTGGACTGAAGGTCTTTTGATCAGTGCAGCAGTTTTCATTCACTGAAGTGCTCCCTCATTAAGTCCAGGCCATTTTATTTAAACCAGTTAAAGACAACACAGTTTATTTATCTACTACTGACTTATTTTCAGTCTGTAAGTTCAGTGACCCTGCTGGTTCATTTTTTGAGTGGAATAATAAATCGTGTAATGTTTTAGTGTTTGTTTAAAAAGCGTTTGTGTTAAATTACATTAAAAATCTGAAGTCAGCGTCGCTCTCAGGCCTCCACACTGTATATCAGTGTATTACTGTACATATCTGACCGGTTATGAGTGTCCGCTGTGTTTTGGCTGTAAGGGTTTCCACACTGAGCAGATGGATAAACAATCATGAGAGCAATACAGTTCAACAGGAAAGCTGACTCATCAGTTCTGATCAACACTGACTCAGTCAGCTCAGCTGAAGACGACTGTACTGCACTGAGAAACACTCGGAGAGATTAATCAGCTGCTATAGAGGTTTATAAACACACAGCTAAAACTGTTAAACAGTCATACAGGTTACAGATATACTGGTGTATTTATACTGTATAATTCAGTATCTTCAGTAACTTCATAGCTGGCAGTTTAAATCATATAAAAAATAAAAACAATAGACAGATACATAAACAGATAGATAGACACAGATAGATCGACAGAGGGATAGACAGACACACAGACAGACAGGTGTGGTTTCAGATCCTATCAGATCACTGAAGCAGCCTTAGTGAGAGTAAATCTGGGCGGTAGAGCTGCTGATGCAGGTGATGTTGCTGTAGTTCTCAGTTTAACTGCTGTATTTAACACTACAGAACTCTATTAAACAGACTGAGAACCGAGCTGGTCTCTCTGTTACTGTGTTAAACTCATTTTCTGCATATTTAACTGGAAGATGATGTGTTATTGTATGTAAACAAGTCTCAGACAAGCAGTATATTCTCTGCGGTGTACCTCAAGGCTCTGTTCTTGGCCCATTTTTATTTTCTTTATATAGTATGCTGCTGGCTAGAAATCTTGGTGCAGTTATGGATAATGACTTTTAGGATATATATTAATATAATTATTACTACAGACTCTGTGTTCTATCTTTTAAGAAATAGAGCATAAATGAGTCTCTTCTTACGTTTACGTGATGCAAAGAAACTGACAGGTATGCTTGTTTTTCTTTGCCTTCATTAGTCCAAAATGTAGCAGTGAGAATATTA
>NW_023494805.1:1727929-1745429 GCF_904425465.1 Colossoma macropomum
ATATGCAAAATATGCAGTAAATAACATCTCATTTGCATATGTAAATCTATCAGGGGCTTCAATGCGGTTCTAGATACTTTTATTCACTTACTGGTGGTGGTAGGTCTGCAAAACAACCTTTTGTTGACGCTGACTTTGAACTTTCCATAAAAACTTTAGAGGGACAAAGAGGAGCTGCTTAAGTGCTCAGTAGGTTCTAGAACTCGGGTGGAACCTTTAGAACACTTAAAACACCCAGCAGCTTCCAACACATTAGATACAAAGCTGAAACTGGCTTCTTAAAAAAACAATCCAATGAGAAGTCGGCAAATATGGATTCTAAAACAAGAGTTTTTTTTTTCTTTTTTAAGGAAAAAATTCAAAAAAATTAATTTAAGAAAAAATATTCTTATGTAACGGAATGAAAGTCAATATAAAGAGATTTTTTCCAGAGGAATTTTGAAATTTCTGTCAGTGAAATTTAACTGGAATTTTCTTCTTTTTTTTAGGAAAAAATGCAAAAAATTTAAAAACAAAAATGCAGACAGAAGTTTTTTTGCAGGACAGTGATGATATGCAGAATATGCAGCGGATAACAGCTCATTTGCATATGTAAATGTATTAGTTTTTGGAAAAATCTCCAGTGCAAAAAACAAACAACCCAACCTGTGGGAAGGTCAGTGATGTTCAGGTAAAGTTCACTGAGACACCGACTGTTTTATTAAATGACCCCAGTGACTCATCCTCATTAGCCTGGACAGGTGAGCGCAGCTGTACCTCACCTGGTCATTAAGACCTTAATGAGGTCAAACCAGGCGCTGAACAGGTAAAGAAACGGTTAAGTGTGTAAAAATAGAGGTGGCGGAATTCTGCAGAGCTGGGCTCGGTGAAGCCCCGCCCCCTCCCGCTGTAAGGTGAGGCAGTGGGTGGGGCTTTTACATTCCCTACGCGAGCTCTTCCGCGTGCGCCACTGCTCTGGGAGAGAGGGAGAGCGGAGAGGACGGAGGAGAGAGAGAGTGAGAGTGTGAGAGAGTGTGAGAGAGAGAGTGTCCCGCGTTAGTGTCTGTATCCCGGATTAAAATGAGCGTGCAGGGCTCGCAGGTGAAGCTGCCCATGATGTCCCGCAGGTCCAGCTCCAGGCCGGACCTCACCATGGCCGGCTACAGCAGCGGGAACGGCTACCAGGGCGACCTGAGCGAGAGCTACGTCCAGCACAGCTACACCACCAGGAGCTCGGCGGGGGCAGGAGGAATGGGCAGGTACGAGCTCGAGGGCTCGAGCGCGGTTCTAGATACTGTTCTTCGCTTACTGGCGGTGGTGTTTCTGCAGAACGATGTTTTTTGACGCTGACTTTGAACTTTCTATAAAAAAAAACACAACTTTGGAAGTTCAAAGAAGCTGCTTTAGTGCTGAGTAGGTTCTAGAACTCGAGTGGAACCTTTTAGAACGTTTAGAACGGTTAGAACACCCTGCAACTACCAACACAGCAGATACCAGGCTGAAACTGGGCTTTTTGGAATTTTTCCGTTCCACCTTAAATGCCCGAGGCGCCACAATGGAAGAGCCGCACCATTTAAGGTGGAACGGAAAAATTCCGAAGAGACGTTGGCGAATATGGATTCAAAAAAGTTCTACAGCTTTAAATCGATCAGAACTTTACCAGAAGGTGATTAAACCGCGAGTCGAGACCGTTTTAGTCTTATTGTTTAACAAACGGTGTTAAGATCGTCCTTTAGCCAGGCTTCTGTAACGTAGAACCCGCTGTGAAACGGTGGAACCCTAGAGAACTTTAGGAGTCTGGGTTTTAGTTTCGGTTTGGACTCGACTGGACTCAACTGCACCGTGTGCGGATGAGTAAAGTGCATTATGGGGGTTTAATCAGGGCTGAAAGTCAGTGAAGCAGATGGACTGTGTGGTTATTAATTTACTGCATTAATGTTCATATTTGAATCCGTACGTATGGTTTGTATGTTAGTTGGTTATGAATGTGTTAACAGACTCATAAAGATCAGACACACCTTTCTGTCCACACCTGGACGAGTACAGGTGTGTTTAGTGCTGTGATAACGGCTCTATGGGCTCAGTGCCAATAGAAAGCCGGTATACCTGTATATAAGCTGATATGAAGCCATGTAGAGCGCTTTACAGAGCAGTTTCACAGGTGAAGAAGCATATTTACATATATTTACTCAGATTTAAACATATGCACTGTTTATATTATATTTAGAATATATACTTCATATATATCTGAACATGCAGCTGCATTTATACTGAAATATATTCACACATGTAGGTTAAATATGTGCAGTAGTGTCAAATATTTATACGTCAGATATTTATACGTCAAAAATAAACATAAAAAAGGCAGAAATGTGACACCGATTTTGAAAAATATATGTAGATGTATTTCCTGTATTTCAGTCTAAAAGGGAATTAAAACAGGGGACAACATCGTACATTGTACCGTGTTAATATCTCGAAATAAAGGGATCTTTTTCAAAATATTTTGTCAAAATGATGATTTAATATCTTGAAAAAAATTACATTCTCTCAAAATAATGACTTAAATGATAAATGAAACATGTCTGGATCTGGATCATTCATTTCTGTATCAGTGTTCTATCCCTGTTTACCTGCGTCTCATTGATTAACTACCTCAGACTCACTGCACAGACAGAATGTGTACAGCAGCACATTTCACAGTGTTATATCATAACTTATTACTGCACTGTACATTGGAAGTGCAGTACTGGCGTATATACTGTACGTGTGTATATATTTACAGTTTCTTTTTTCTTCTGTTTATTGTATGTTTTATCTGTATCTGTTGGGCTGAGTTGAATGAGGCTGACGTTACCAGCCTGAAGCTAATCTGTCTGATAATGACTGTTTTTGTTACCCTGAAGCTGAACTGAACATCTGGGAGGTTATAGAGAGACTTTATCCTGAACGGAACAGAGAAAGAGAACAGAGAACAAAGCTAGAAGAGCATTTATTCAGGCTCAGAGTGGGGCTAAAGCTAATGGGGCTAAAGCTACGCTGACAGTAAGAGGATAGTGGACCACTGTCGGCCTGCTGATGGCAGAGCTGGTGGTCCGCTGGTGTTTTGCTCAGCGTTTTCTGGACGGCCCACCAGTGGTTAAGTAGACTGTTAGACGAAATTCCACCGATCACTGCTCAGTTTCCTCTCACAGTCCAGTTGACTGATGTTTCCCTCCTCCTTTCTGTAGTTCTGCTCTGTAAATTGGGTCAGTAAATGACGTTCGTCCAGCTCAGCGTCAGCAACACTTAAAATCCCTGTTCATCAGGCCTGGTCATGATTTCTCTCAGCTGCCTGTAATATTTGTCTAAGTTTATTTTCTAAAATAAAAGTCTCTGTGCATTAAAAACCTGTTTGAGGAGATTAAAACCTAGTTAGAGCTTGTATGCAGGACAGTAATCCGGGTGGTCCGAGGGGGGCCAGCAGTGGCGTACAGTCAGCAAGGTGCCCACCTGATCAGACCAGCGGCTGTCTGGGTAGCAGGGCTGTTGAACTGCAGCAGGAGCAGAGCGAGAGCTTCGTTCTGAGTCTGTAATTCTGGGTTTGCTGGGTTGGGTGAGCTGTGGGTTCTGCCTGATTGTACTGTGGTGTTTATCAATAAATCTGAAGTTGAATCTGAACAGAAACGTTAAACTTCAGCTTCTGTGCTGTTTGAGTCTGTATCACACTCGACTGACCGTCCCTGAAACCACCTCTCCCTAATAATGACCCTAAAACCCCTTATTCTCCTGTACTCAGCGCTGAGAACACTCAGAGTAGAACTGAGAACCTCTAACACTCAGAGAAGAACAGAGAACCTCTAACACTCAGAGTAGAACAGAGAACCTCTAACACTCAGAGTAGAACAGAGAACCTCTAACATTCAGAGTAGAACTGATAACCTATAACACTCAGAGTAGAACAGAGAACCTATAGCACTCAGAATAGAACAGAGAACCTCTAACACTCAGAGTAAAACAGAGAACCTGTACCACTCAGAGTAGAACAGAGAACCTCTACCACTCAGAGTAGAACAGAGAACCTGTACCACTCAGAGTAGAACTGTACATTAAAGTGACGTTCTGTAATCTGTACTGACTCTTCAGTGTGAACCCAGTGCCGGTTCTTCAGCAGGACGTTCAGCTGCAGCTCATAATAATCATCTGTTCTGTGTTCTGTGTTCTTATGGAGTTATCGGTTCCTCAAAGCAAAATAAAAGTCTTTAAACTGGTGGCTGTAAATGAGGAGATTAATAATTAATAGTTTTATTATATTTCATATCTGAAGGTTTGTGTCTCTCCTGGTTGGGTCATTTTACAGAAACGTCCACTTTATGTCTGTCCATAGGAGTCAGTGGTGTTACTGATCCTCACTAGTGTTCCACATAATAAAGGAACACCAGAGACATTTTAATGAACAACGCATTTTACAGAACGGCTGCTAAAATATGGAATTTAATCCATTTGTGTTCTATTATTTCACAGTTACCTCAGAATAAAGTCGGTCACACCAGTGACTTCAGCTAAAAGCTTCATATGAAATCATGAGCTGAATGAGAAAATCTCTGATAACTGAAAGACACAGTGGACTCACCATGAGCTTTTCTTCATAGATCCTCAGAAAACAGGGAAAAGGAAGTCCAGTGATGTCATCACTTATTTGTTATGCAGTAACACCAGTGACTCGACTCCTGGGGGACTTTCATTATATATTTTATAATATTTATTTCACATCTGTTTTCTTTCATGTCATTTAAATCATATATTCCATAGTCATGTATAGATTATTGTAGTTAAAACTGCAGAAAAACACGTTTTTACCTCAAAATATGGCCTCAGCCTTCACACACGACTGTGAGGACGAGCTCTTCTGGCGTGATTGGAGTTCTAGATAATTGATGTACAAACCAGTACTGATAAAACGACGACTCAGGAAGGCGTAACTGCTAAAATAACTTACTGTTTCATTTTGAAATATAAATAAACTGTAACCCTGACATGTTTTTCAAGCTAGGGACACAAAACTGGACGTTTCTGTAGATGTTAATGTTTGATGATGTTGTGTTGTTGACGGTTCACGTTTCTCCTGAATGTTCAGAGTGTTTCTCCTCAGAGGGATCAGAGGTGTTAAGGTGGAGCCTCAGTCTGATTAATGTCTCTCTCTTTCTCTCTGTTTCTCTCTCTCTCACTCTCACTCTCTCTGTCTCTCTCTCTCTCACTCTCTCTCTCTGTCTCTCTCTCTCTCACTCTCACTCTCTGTCTCTCTCTCTCTCTCTCTCTCAGCATGTCCATGTCGATGTCGTCTGGATCTGGTCCGAAAAAGGCTCAGGTACTCTATAACCACTGCATGCAGAGACTCGAGATGGCGCAGCACATCCTCGAAACGGTGAGTAACTCCGATGTCTGCAGGGTTCTCCCCCACAGCAATTTCTCCCCCACAGCGTTCTCCCCCACAGAGTTCTCCTCCACAGCGTTCTCCTCCAACAGCGCTGTTACTGCACCCGTTCATGTACCATACACTCCTAAAAAAGATGGTTCTTCAAGGGTTCTTTAGTAATGGCAGTGGTTCTGTGTACCACTATGGAGACTCAAAGGACCCTTTGCATGCTTAAATGGTTCTTTACGTGGTGAAACTGGAGAATGTGTTGTATATGGTTCTGTATAGCACCAAAAAGGGTTCTTCCATTATTGCAAGCTTGACATTGTAACAATAGCAGAACCATTTTTGGTGCCATATATAACACATTCTCCATCAATCTGGAGAACCATTTCACCATGCAAAGAACCAATTAAGCATGCCGTAGCTTCTCTGAGTGTCCATGGTTCTGTATAGAACCGTTGTCTGTACTAAAGAACCCGTGAGGATCTCTTTCAGGAGTGATTACAGCTGATAAACAGTGGAACCGTCTGTGATCAGTGAGTGTGAATCTGTTCACTGTCTACACAGCGTCTCTCACTCAGACCTCAGACCGCTGTCAATCACAGCCACACAGCCTGTCAGAGTGAAGAGGGCGGGGCCTGTGCTGCAGACACGCCCACACTCGTGGTTTATGGGGTTATTTTGTAAATTAGTTTATCTGAGCTAAACCAACCTGTTTAGAACAGCATTAAAGCTTCTGAGTCGAGAACGATTAAAATACATAAAACATAATGAATCTAATCGATAATCAATACTGAGCTCACAGATCAATACTGTAACATCAGAATGAAGAACAGTGATGACTGTGTTAGATATCAGTGTTAATAAGATTATTCTCCATAATTCCATCACTTTCTTACACGCCTGTTATTGATTATGGATTGATTATTGCTGTGTATTGATTGTTTATTATAGCTCTATATAGTGTATTGATTATGGATTGATTATTGTTGGTATTGTTCTGCTGAGTTCTGCTGAGTTCTGCTGAGTTCTGCTTCAGTTCTGCTTCAGTTCTGCTGAGTTCTGCTGGGTTTGGCAGTGTTGGAGGGTCTGAGGCTCAGATTTCAGGTCTGTGTTGATTGTATCTGTAGCTCTCCTGCTGAGTGAGCTGTTCTGAGCTGCTTCTCACTGATTTAATCGAGATTAATGAACGTTATTCGGTTTATTTCAGGCTCTTTAACCCCAACAGCGCCTGTAGTCCTTCAGGACACTGAGCCATTTTCAGGGTCAAACAGCAGGACCAGAGCGTAAACATCACTTTAAACACTCTTTATCACAAATAACACTGTTTATCACACTTAAACATCACTTTAAACACTCTTTATTACAAATAACACTGTTTATCACACTTAAACATCACGTTAAACAGTCTTTATTACAAATAACACTGTTTATCACACTTAAACATCACTTTAAACACTCTTTATTACAAATAACACTGTTTATCACACTTAAACATCACGTTAAACAGTCTTTATCACAAATAACACTGTTTATCACACTTAAACATCACTTTAAACACTCTTTATCACAAATAACACTGTTTATCACACTTAAACATCACGTTAAACAGTCTTTATCACAAATAACACTGTTTATCACACTTAAACATCATGTTAAACAGTCTTTATTACAAATAACACTGTTTATCACACTTAAACATCACGTTAAACGCTCTTTATTACAAATAACACTGTTTATCACACTTAAACATCACTTTAAACGCTCTTTATTACAAATAACACTGTTTATCACACTTAAACATCACTTTAAACACTCTTTATCACAAATAACACTGTTTATCACACTTAAACATCACGTTAAACGCTCTTTATCACAAATAACACTGTTTATCACACTTAAACATCACTTTAAACGCTCTTTATCACAAATAACACTGTTTATCACACTTAAACATCACTTTAAACGCTCTTTATCACAAATAACACTGTTTATCACAAATAACACTGTTTATCACACTTAAACATCACTTTAAACGCTCTTTATCACAAATAACACTGTTTATCACACTTAAACATCACTTTAAACACTCTTTATCACAAATAACACTGTTTATCACACTTAAACATCACTTTAAACACTCTTTATCACAAATAACACTGTTTATCACACTTAAACATCACTTTAAACGCTCTTTATCACAAATAACACTGTTTATCACAAATAACACTGTTTATCACACTTAAACATCACGTTAAACGCTCTTTATTACAAATAACACTGTTTATCACACTTAAACATCACTTTAAACGCTCTTTATCACAAATAACACTGTTTATCACAAATAACACTGTTTATCACACTTAAACATCACGTTAAACACTCTTTATCACAAATAACACTGTTTATCACACTTAAACATCACTTTAAACACTCTTTATCACAAATAACACTGTTTATCACACTTAAACATCACTTTAAACGCTCTTTATCACAAATAACACTGTTTATCACACTTAAACATCATGTTAAACGCTCTCTAACCTTTATAGCCTCCACAGTCTTTCATTGCACTGAACCATTTCAGCTGGACCCCAGGCTCAGATACAAACATCACTCTGTTAAATCTGAATAACCCATAATAAACTGCCTGTAGTCCCTGTTCGAGTGACTGAGGGCTGTTGGTCAGTTTTCTGAGCAGGGCTGGTGGTCAGTTTTCTGAGCAGGGCTGGTGGAGCTGAACTCTGGAGGTGGGGTTTGTCCTCAGAAACTCTGCTGAACACCTGCTGCTCATTACAGGGGAATAAACGAGTGCAGAGCTGGAAGATCTGCTGATGTGGAACGTGTGTCTGTGTGTGAGTGTGTATCTGTGCGTGTGTGTGTGTGTGTATCTGTGTGTATCTGTGTGTGTGTGTGTGTGTGTATCTGTGTGTATCTGTGTTTGCATGTGTGTGTGTGTGTGTGTATCTCTGAGTATCTGTGTGTATCTGTGTGTATCTGTGTGTGTGTGTGTGTGTGTATCTGTGTGTATCTGTGTGTGTGTGTATCTGTGTGTATCTGTGTGTATCTGTGTGTATCTGTGTGTGTGTGTGTGTGTGTGTGTGTATCTGTGTGTATCTGTGTGTGTGTGTGTGTGTATCTGTGTGTGTGTGTGTGTATCTGTGTGTGTGTGTGTGTATCTGTGTGTATCTGTGTGTGTGTGTGTGTGTATCTGTGTGTGTGTGTGTGTATCTCTGAGTATCTGTGTGTATCTGTGTGTGTGTGTGTGTGTATCTGTGTTTGCATGTGTGTGTGTATCTCTGAGTATCTGTGTGTATCTGTGTGTATCTGTGTGTGTGTGTGTGTGTGTGTGTGTGTATCTGTGTGTATCTGTGTGTATCTGTGTGTGTGTGTGTGTGTGTATCTGTGTGTATCTGTGTGTGTGTGTGTGTGTCTGTGTGTATCTGTGTGTATCTGTGTGTGTGTGTGTATCTGTGTGTGTGTGCGTGTGTATCTGTGTGTATCTGTGTGTGTGTGTGTGTGTGTGTCTGTATCTGTGTGTATCTGTGTGTGTGTGAGTATCTGTGTGTATCTGTGTGTGTGTGTGTGTATCTGTGTGTATCTGTGTGTGTGTGTGTGTGTGTGTGTGTATCTGTGTGTATCTGTGTCTGTGTGTGTGTGTGTGTGTGTGTGTATCTGTGTGTATCTGTGTGTGTGTGTGTGTGTATCTGTGTCTGTGTGTGTGTGTGTGTGTGTGTATCTGTGTGTGTGTGTGTGTGTGTGAGTATCTGTGTGTGTGTGTGTGTGTGTGTGTGTGTGTGTGAGTATCTGTGTGTGTGTGTGTGTGTGTGTGTGTGAGTATCTGTGTGTGTGTGTGTGTGTGTGTATCTGTGTGTGTGTGTGTGTGTGTGTGTGTGTGTGTGTGTGTGTGTATCTGTATGTATCTGTGTGTGTGTGTGTGTGTGAGTATCTCTGTGTGTGTGTGTGTATCTGTGTGTATCTGTGTGTGTGTGTGTATCTGTGTGTGTGTGTGTATCTGTGTGTGTGTGTGTGTGTTTGTGTGTGTGAGTGTGTGTGTGAGTATCTGTGTGTATCTGTGTGTGTGAGTGTGTGTGTGTGTGTGAGTGTGTGTGTGTGTGTGTGTGTGTGTGTATCTGTGTGTATCTGTGTGTGTGTGTGTGGTAGTTGTACAGTGAAGCTATGATTGACTGACTGAGGAGTGAAGTGTGTCAGTGCAGTTTGAGTCTGTTGTTTTACTGTCAGTGATGGATTATGGATTATGGATTGTTTATTATGAATTATGAGTGTGAGACGTTTCAGGTTCTGTTAAAGCAGCGTTTTGTTCTCTCTCAGATTCAGAGACACAGAGGATCCTCTGTCTGTCTGTCTGAGTGAATGTGATCTCCCCTCTGAGTCCGACTGCCTTCACACAAAGACCCTCTGTGTCTGTTAGCTACAGCGCTAACACTTCAGCGCTAACACGCAGCGCTAACACTGCAGCGCTAACACTGCAGCGCTAACACTGCAGCTCCATTTTTATTGATCTGCTACTTGATTAATCATTAAAACAGCTGTTAGAATACTGGATATCTGATGTAGTGAACAGTGGCAGCTCTAGATTATATATGAGTGTGATCAGTTTCACATACAGAGATATTGATCAGAATAAGGGTGTTCAATCACTGAGGTCAGTCCAGTCTGCGGTCTGAGCTGTACTGTACTGTACTGTGACTGTGATAGACTCAGTGTGGAGCTCTGAGAAATAAGGACAGAACTATAATAATAACTGTGTTATTATTACCCGAGGCTCAGTTCAGTTTCTCTGAGGTTTCGTAAGCGAATGATAAAAAGCCCAGCAGCGCTGTGTTTAAACCTGCTGTGCAAATCAGAGCCGTGATTTGACTCAGCGCTTCACTCGCTGAGCTGCACTGAGTCCAGCTAATCAGGACTAACGATGATCTGTAATCACAGTCCAGCAATCTCAATGACCACATAATAACGTAATAATCAGATAACTGCAGATAATGATTGGATTATTAACAATAGAACACCTTGACTTTGCCTGTTGTATTTAATATGAATATTTGGAGCTGATCATCTCCTCTCAGAGCTCAGAGCTCAGACTGACGGTCTGCAGAGTTACATTCAGAGTTTAAGCCTCAATCCCAGACAAACAGACGAGCCGATCTTCCTGCCAAACAAACCTGGAGCTTCATTTATAGAAAATCATCACATTCAGCTCACAGCGCTGGTCAGAAGACCCTCCACATCGTCCAGCCCTGCCCAAACATTCAGACCTGAGACTCTTACAGTGGTTCTGTTCTGATCCATTTAAACCCTGAAGACATTCATAGAGACAGTAATCATCTAAATATATACTCAGCGGTCATTTATAGGGGGTCTGTCCCAAACCGTAACCTCTAAATTCACACTGTTTTCATTTTTAAAACCTTTTTTATATTTTAAAGTGAAGCTTGAAAGTTTTAAACTTATCATTCGTTTTATTTTTAAATAAAAAAAACTTAAAGGCCTATTTTAGCCCCGCCCCAGCATTTCAGAGCAGGAAGTGAGGCTGCATCCCTGTCCCTCATGGCCACATGGTGAGCAGGTAGATCCCATTGTTCTGAAGTAAATGAGTCCCAAAGTCTGAAAATCAGTGTGGAACATTAAGAATCGCCATATTTTCTGCAGTTCAGCACTTTTTAGTGTTTTAATGTAAAATATGATGATTTTCTGTGTGAACAGCTGTTCAAAGCTGTGCTTGCTGGTCTGTACTGGTGTGTATTAACTGCACTGTGTGTGTGTGTGTGTGTGTGTGTGTGTGTTTCAGAATGGTCCTGCATCTGAATTTGATAATGCCATGATTTTGGCTTCAGAAGATATTAAACAGCTGAAAACCTGCGCCATGGAGATGAAAAGCCTCGGCCTGCCCAACGACTGGATCCTCAAAAGGTGAAAACCACAGTAACGCTGTAGTAACATTGTAGTAACACTGACTGTGGGTTGTTTATCAGTCTGTGAACGTGTAATAGTGGACAGTTTACCGATACCTAATCAATACTTCACACAGCAGAATCAATATCCCCAAACATTAAAGGGTCTTAAGTGAACTCACAGCAGCAGATAATACAGTTTATTAATAGCTTTAATGACTCTGCTCTGCCCCCCCGACTCAAACTCAGCGCTGACACTGAGAGATGTACTATATTAATATTCATATACAGTTATTATTGTGTTATTACTGTACATCTGTCAGTGTTGATCATCGTAGTTAACAGGAATCTTTCTGTGTTTTTGTGAATTTCTTGCTGTATTAACTACCGTTAACATTATCCATCATGCTAGCACAGCTAATGCTAATCATCCAGACTGAGATTATTCAGAAGCCGTCATGTTTATTACAGCATGACCACAAACAGTCCTGATAAAAACAGCCACCTAACGAAAATCAATAAATAACGGAATAATAATAGGATTAGCGTTAGCTTAGATCACTGAGCACTGTTCTACCAGGCACTGAAATGTGGAAGCGCATTCTATCCTACAGGTTTAAATGTTCACCACCGCGATGACGGGATTTTCACTGACACTGATGAACGCGTGAAACCTTACGTTGCGTTTATGATCAAAGTTTCTGACCTCTGAGTGGAGAAACTCAAGAGAAAGTTTGAGGTTCTAAAGAGTGCCGAGTTCTCTGAGATGTTTCCGCGTGACGTCAGTTCAACGCGGCGGCGCCCAAAGATCCGAATGTATCCAGTGTGTTGAACAGACTGTTGAGTCTCTGTGTGTTTAAGGTGCTGATAAACACAGAGGCATGAGTGAATAACTGAGGCGAAGCTGTGATTCCTGATCAAACCTTCTGAGTCACTACATAATCGGTGAACTGCTGCAGCCGCCGTACTCTTTCACATAAACACAGCTCTTTGAGTTACGTTTAATTAAAATAGAAACACTTTTTAAGAGCTTTTAAACTCACACAGCCAAACAAGCGCTAGATTACTGTGAGCGTCCATTTACTCCCGAACACAAACTGCAGTTACACGAACGTCTTTATTTGGGACAAACGAGTTTCCGAGGTGAAAATCTTGAGCTTCCTGTAAATGTGGTCCGATTTCGGCAGCTAGTGGGAACATCAGCCAGGCGAGCAGGGCTGCTACACTCAGAGGGGTGAGATCTCAACCACAGTGTGTTTGTTTGTTTGTTTGTTTGTTTGTGTGCAGTGTGGAGGATTGTGTAGTGTTTCAGAATGCAATTATGAGCTCGGTCGGAGGAACCACTCGGAGGAAGCGCAGCAGCGTGAGCCGAGAAGATCCGGGCAGGAACTTCCACGACGCCATGGCCTGGATCATGCAGAAGAAGGTAACCATACTGCTTCAGCATCTACCACAAATTATTCAGTATCTACCACAAATTATTCAGTATGTACCACAAAATATTCAGTATCTGCCACTAATTATTCAGTATCTGCTTCAAATTATTCAGTATCTGCTTCAAATTATTCAGTATCTCCTTCAAATTATTCAGTATCTACCACAAATTATTCAGTATCTACTACAAATTATTCAGTGTCTATTACAGGTTATTTAGTGTCTATTACAGATTATTCAGTATCTACGAGAAATAATTTAACGTCTACTTCACATTATGAGTGTCTGAAATATTCAGTGTCTGCTGTGAATCTGTTGTGTGAGTTATGTGGTGAGGAACTGGACCACTAGTTTCCACTGGCTGTGTTTAATAGTTGATGTGGTTCTAGATTAGTGGTTCCGTGTCTGAACTGTAAGTGTTAGATTTCCTGTTTCCACTCAGTGTTTCAGTCGTCTGTGTTTCTGTGTAGCTGCCAAAGTAAACAGAGGCAGCCCTGATCCAGCAGCTCCTCTCCGACAATAAGAACAGACTCAGTCGGGATTCTGTGTTTATGTACAAACAGAACCCTCAGGAATGTCCAAATACCAGAATCAGGAAAAAAACAAATGAATTAAACATGACCAGGCAGAACCGTCCAAAACAGACAACCATACTCATATATGCTTTATTGTTTTTACTATTTTAAACAAAGGAGGAAAATAATGAAGACATAAAAACTATAAACTGGGAAAGAACAGTGATTAAAATGTGCTGAACAAATACAAACTTTCACCTGTTTTACATTCTTCACAAAATGCAACACACACTCGAATTCTGTGGGCTACGGTCGGTTCAGACGGAATTTTGTGGGCTACAGTCGGTTCAGACTGAATTTTGTGGGCTACAGTCGGTTCAGACTGAATTTTGTGGGCTACAGTCGGTTCAGACAGAATTTTGTGGGCTACAGTCGGTTCAGACTGAATTTTGTGGGCTACAGTCGGTTCAGACGGAATTTTGTGGGCTACAGTCGGTTCAGACTGAATTTTGTGGGCTACAGTCGGTTCAGACGGAATTTTGTGGGCTACAGTCGGTTCAGACAGAATTTTGTGGGCTACAGTCGGTTCAGACAGAATTTTGTGGGCTACAGTCGGTTCAGACAGAATTTTGTGGGCTACAGTCGGTTCAGACTGAATTTTGTGGGGCTACAGTCGGTTCAGACAGAATTTTGTGGGCTACAGTCGGTTCAGACGGAATTTTGTGGGCTACAGTCGGTTCAGACAGAATTTTGTGGGCTACAGTCGAGTTCAGACAGAATTTTGTGGGCTACAGTCGGTTCAGACGGAATTTTGTGGGGCTACAGTCGGTTCAGACTGAATTTTGTGGGCTACAGTCGGTTCAGACAGAATTTTGTGGGCTACAGTCGGTTCAGACAGAATTTTGTGGGGCTACAGTCGGTTCAGACAGAATTTTGTGGGCTACAGTCGGTTCAGACGGAATTTTGTGGGGCTACAGTCGGTTCAGACTGAATTTTGTGGGCTACAGTCGGTTCAGACAGAATTTTGTGGGCTACAGTCGGTTCAGACAGAATTTTGTGGGCTACAGTCGGTTCAGACAGAATTTTGTGGGGCTACAGTCGGTTCAGACTGAATTTTGTGGGCTACAGTCGGGTTCAGACAGAATTTTGTGGGCTACAGTCGGTTCAGACAGAATTTTGTGGGCTACAGTCGGTTCAGACGGAATTTTGTGGGCTACAGTCGGTTCAGACGGAATTTTGTGGGCTACAGTCGGTTCAGACGGAATTTTGTGGGCTACAGTCGGTTCAGACGGAATTTTGTGGGCTACAGTCGGGTTCAGACGGAATTTTGTGGGCTACAGTCGGTTCAGACGGAATTTTGTGGGCTACAGTCGGTTCAGACGGAATTTTGTGGGCTACAGTCGGTTCAGACGGAATTTTGTGGGCTACAGTCGGGTTCAGACGGAATTTTGTGGGCTACAGTCGGGTTCAGACTGAATTTTCTGGGGCTACAGTCGAGTTCAGACGGAATTTTGTGGGGCTACAGTCGGTTCAGACGGAATTTTGTGGGCTACAGTCGGGTTCAGACGGAATTTTGTGGGCTACAGTCGGGTTCAGACTGAATTTTGTGGGCTACAGTCGGTTCAGACAGAATTTTGTGGGCTACAGTCGGGTTCAGACAGAATTTTGTGGGCTACAGTTGGTTCAGACGGAATTTTGTGAGCTACAGTCGAGTTCAGACGGAATTTTGTGGGCTACAGTCGGTTCAGACGGAATTTTGTGGGCTACAGTCGGTTCAGACGGAATTTTGTGGGCTACAGTCGAGTTCAGACGGAATTTTGTGGGGCTACAGTCGGGTTCAGACGGAATTTTGTGGGCTACAGTCGGTTCAGACGGAATTTTGTGGGGCTACAGTCGAGTTCAGACGGAATTTTGTGGGCTACAGTCGGGTTCAGACGGAATTTTGTGGGCTACAGTCGGTTCAGACAGAATTTTGTGGGCTACAGTCGGTTCAGACGGAATTTTGTGAGCTACAGTCGAGTTCAGACGGAATTTTGTGAGCTACAGTCGGGTTCAGACGGAATTTTGTGAGCTACAGTCGAGTTCAGACGGAATTTTGTGAGCTACAGTCGGTTCAGAATCAACCAGCTTCTAAGACTGAACTTTGGAGGTGTGACTGCAGATTCTTTGAGGAACTGAAAGTGAGTCTCCTGAGAAGAATGTCATAAAGTGAAACTATGTTTAGTTGCTGGAGCTTCTGTATAATTTTCTGTTCTGAATACATTTTTTTGTTTTTTGTTCTGATGCTGAAAAAAATCAATAACTTATAATTCATGTCTGTTGTGAGTGTAAATTCAGTAAATGAAGGGGCGTCTGACTTTACACAGTGCTGCTCTCGGTGCAGTGAGCTGTTCATCATTACACTGGAGATATGAGGAAATGTAGAGCTGTCGATCAGGTTTCTGAGCTCAGCTGGTGTTTCTGATCTGAAGTCCAGTCCTGAAGTCCAGTCCTAGTTTTGTGTGTCTGAGTTTAAAGCAGTGTGGAGCAGGTAGTGGAGGTGTTGGGGCTCAAAGTCCAGTCCGAACTGGTTTCTCAGCAGTGTGTGGGGTCGAGAGGGAGCAGTCTGAACTGCATGACAACATCTGAATGGAACTCACCCAACACACACTCACTCACACACACACACTCACACACACACACACACACACTCCTCCAAATCCTCAGACCTGCTGAGTGTGATTGTGTGTGTGTGTGTGTGTGTGTGTAAGCAGGTCCTGCTTATCTCACATTCCTGTGGAAGACACACTCTGCCAAAAGGGGATGGTGAAAGTGAAAAAGGGGCGAGAGAGAGAGAGAGAGAGAGAGAGAGACAGACAGACAGACAGACAGAGAGAGACAGACAGACAGAGAGAGAGACGCTGTGTGTGAGAGAGAGAGAGAGAGAGAGAGAGAGAGAGAGAGAGAGACGCTGTGTGTGTGTGTGAGAGAGAGAGAGAGAGAGAGAGACGCTGTGTGTGAGAGAGAGAGAGAGAGAGAGACGCTGTGTGTGAGAGAGAGAGAGAGAGGGAGTGAGAGACACTGTGAGAGAGAGAGAGAGAGAGAGAGAGAGAGAGAGACACTGTGTGAGAGAGAGAGAGAGAGAGGGGGAGAGAGACACTGTGTGAGAGTTGGGCTGTTAGGGTTTTCCCATGGCGGTGTTTGTGTGAAAGCTGAAACTTCAGATGAACTGAAAGGAAAAGCTGGAAATCTGACAGTAATGAATCTGACTCTGGTTCTGATTTGGATAGACGCTCTGTGGGGGGGGGTGTTGGCATGTTTGGGTCACTGGCGCCTCAGGAATAAAGGCGGGGGTGGGGTGGGGGGTTGGGGGCGTGACTCCTTTTCAGTTGTTGTGTAAGGCTGGAGAGAAGCTGTGGTGGTGAACCTGCAGTAACAGAGGGCTTTTAAGCCTGCAGGGTCGCCATGGCAACCAGAAACACTGCACTTCACTGCATGCACTGTTTCACTCATGGCTTCTGTTCCCGTAACTCAGAGCTGGCAGATCCACCGTTTCCCACCAGATCGGGCTGTTTAACAGGGCAGTCGTGGGTGGAAGTCACAGTCCAGCGCAAACCGTCTTATGAGTGTGTGTTGATCCCCGTGTTGAACATCTGGCAACCCGAGGACACGCAGGCGTGTGATGCCACAGCTGGAGAGCTCTGTAAGGAGACGCACTGGACCGTTAATTAAAAGACCTGTTAGATGTGGAGATCATTTTATTAAATGTGTTTATTTATATTTACACCAGTAAATAAACACCAGTTAAACACCAGTTCAGCCTCAGCTCTGCTGCTTTTCAGGGTCCTTTCATTTACATGTTGGACTTGTCAGTTGAATCACTTCCTCATTTTCCCGGTACGTGATCTGCTCCTCAGATTAGAGATGATATTCTTTACTGCAGCTCCTGATCCCTCTGTTACTTTACAAACATCTCGTTAGTAAATTAGTGACATGACTGCTAAATAGAGCATTGAGCAAAACATCATAACATCTGTCAAACATCATAACATCTGTCAAACATTATAACATCTGTCATAACAGTTACAATAATGTTAACATGACTGCTATTACTGAACAGTCAGTCATAACATCAAACATCATAACATGTCATAACAGTTTCTGTAATGTTGACAATGTTATTACTAAGCATAATTGGTCATAACATCAAACTATAACATCTGTCATATAACGTTAAATTACTGAACACAGTCATAACATTAAGCATTATATTGTCAAACATA
>NW_023494805.1:1750429-1755429 GCF_904425465.1 Colossoma macropomum
TGTAGTGAATGTGATGTCTAAAATGTATGAATGTAGTGAATATGATGTTTGTGATGTGTATAAATGTGGTGAATGTGACGTTTGTGATTTTATGAACTGAATGTGATGTTTGTGATGTATGTAAATGTAGTAAATGTGATGTTGGTGATTTAATGTAATAAATGTGATGTTGGTGATTTAATGTAATAAATGTGATGTTGGTGATTTAATGTAGTAAATGTGATGTTTGTGATTCTGTGTTTAAATCAGAAACTGTCCCACGCCCGGACGAGCCAGCTGCGAGACCTGCAGAGCATCATCGAGGAGATCTCCACGGCCATCATGTGGGTGAACGACAGGGAGGAGGAGGAGCTGGTGTTCGACTGGGGAGACAAAAACATCGACGCCTACATCCCCAAAAAGCAGGAGAGCTACTCGGTACTTACAGTCCACACAGCTGAGTTCAGAGTGTCCTGATAGCACAGCTTCATACTGTATACTGTAATTACTGCATCACGGGGGTCCAGATGTTGGGCTGCTGTGCTCTCCACACTGGATCCCTCTGCAGTCTGCAGTACTGTGTGCGTTTGTTCCTCCTGTCTGACCGACTGTGTCTTTGGTCCAGCGGCTGATGAGGGATTTGGAGGAGAAGGAAAAAGATCTGAACAAGCTGAAGACCAAAGTGGACCAGCTGCTGAAGAACCAGCACCCAGCCTCTGACAAGATAGAGGTGAGATTTAGAGAACATGCTTTAGAGAACCGTTTCTTCAGTGTGAGGAACAGAGCTCAGCAGAACTGTTAGAGCTCAGTCTGCGCTCAGTGGACCTACGTTACAGTCCCTGTTTGTGTTTTGTAGCTCAGCAGAAACGTTTATCACATAAAAGCGTCTCAGAGGTTCAGGGTTATTGTGTATAATCCGGCTGGCGACGCCCGGTTGACCGCTCAGGGCGCGAGTGTTCGAGTACTGAAATCATCTTTCAGGCGCTCAAAAACATAAAAACCAGCACTTTAAATGCTTTTCAGCTCTTATCGTTCAGCCAGTCTGTGTGGAGGTAGTGAACTGGTGCCCAGCGTAATGAGAATAAGCACTTTATTTCATTTTAATGTGTATGACCAGAGTGTAAACGTGAACCTTAACCTGCCTTTATCGCCTCTCCTTGTCGACGTTCTGCAGCAGCACTAGGTGACGCAACGTTAGTCTCTAACAGTGCGTTGATTCTGGCTGAAGTGCTTCTTTCCCTCAGCCGCAGATAACCGGATATCCGCTCATCCCTCTGCAGATACTCGAATATCGAAGTTCGTTGAAACACCCTGAGTAAGGTTCACAGACGGGTTTAAAGGTGACACTGCCTGTTTGGAACGTCCTCGTTCTTCACTCTGTTCACTGTAGATCTACAGCGCCAGTCCAGAGTTCGGACCTGCCTGACTGAACGTGTTTCTCTCAGTCTTAAAGACATTTTGATCTGAAGGCTTATGATTAAATTTCGTCACCATCTCGCAAAAATCTTATATCTCCATTTTCATCATTTTTGACTTTTTTTTGATAGTTTAAAAACTGAAGTTACTGTTTGCATTGTGTTAAAACTTCCTGGTGAATGAACGAACAGAAATCGTGTTACGTTATCGTCCGTTAGCAGTGGAGAATGTTTTTTTCTGCTGTAATTTTACCGTTTTGGAGGTATGAGGTTCTGTTAAATGAATTTATTTCCAGAATCAGAGTGTTCAGTGTTGTAGAGCTGAGTGTGTGTGTGTGTGTGTGTGTGTGTGTGTGTGTGTGTTTCAGGCCTACATGGACACCCTGCAGACTCAGTGGAGTTGGCTGCTCCAGATCACCAAGTGCATCCAGGTCCACCTGAAAGAGAACGCCGCCTACAGTCAGGTACGACCCATATTCTCCGTCTGCTCAGCTGTGGGCAGGAAAACTGATGATACTGTTAAACGGTCAGTGTGTGGGTTGTGTTGGTTTCGTGTGAATCATGCGAGGAACCTGTAAGTTAATGGTCTGATTTTCTCAGTAAAGCTTTTTAAAACATTCCTCTGTTCAGTTTGAGAGGTCCTCTCTACGTCCAGTGTCAGTCCTCCATATTCACTCTGTTCTGTTGTAGAATTTAAGTCTAATTTCAAATTTGGAGTTTCCTTTAACAGCCTATTTAAATCTCCTACATTCATGTATTAAATTATAGTAGTGATAGTTTCACTGTATGATTCCCTCTGTAGATCCTAGATGATGCTGGATGACACTCCATTTTAAAGAGTAATAATCCAAATTGAACACAGAAAAGCTCAAGTTAAATAAAGAGAAATTCTAAAATTGTGTAGAAAGGAAATTCTTGAATAGAAGCAAATTTTAAAATTAAATAGAGAAATTCTTATATTGAATATACAGAAATTTTAAAATTGAATATCAAGAAATTCTAAAATTGAATCAAGGAAAATTCTAAAACTGATAAGAGAAATTGTTACGGGACGGCGGGGAGGCGGACCAAAGTGCAGAAATGGAAACAGAAAAAAAAAATGGAAAAAATGAGTTGTTGTGATCTGAAACATGCACCTGAGGTGACCCAAAGCCAGGTTCAAACCGGCGATGTATTGATCGGCGCTTCGTGGCGTTGCCACTGCACCACTGAGGAGCACAGGTAACTACCGGCAATAACGCCTCAAGGAAGGGGGAAAAGAAAAGGCGAGAAAATGACGAACGGCAAACAAAAGAGACGCTGAGAGCAGCGTGCTCAAACAAAGGCTGAACTAGAGAGGCGAGAGGACAGATAATAGGAAAAACAATTTATTTATTTATTTATTTATTTATTTATTTTTTTATTTTTTTTTTGGCTTTAAGCCGCTTTGGGACAGTTTCTTTTCTCAGCCCTCTTTTCTTTTTCTTTTTTAGTTTTGGGGCAGTTTCTTTTCTTTTCTTTTCTTTGCTTTGCTTTGCTTTTCTGACACTAAGTACCGTACCGGTCACCCCTCTACAAAGGTGTGACAAACACCACTGTTTGCCTTGACCTTAAGTAGAGGAGTCCGCAGGTGTGTCGCGTTGGGCCTAATCAGCCCGCGGACTTCTGGGAATTGGAGTTCCCTGAAGTTATGGCCCTGTGCCGCGGTCGCCCTCTGCTGGCAGCAGGCGGCGCAGGCTGGACACCCTGCCACCGTCGCCCTCTGCCGGCAGCAGGCGGGGCCGGCTGAACCCTTACAGAAATGCTAAAATTGAATATCGAGAAATTGTAAAACTGATTAGAGAGAAATTTTGAAATTAAATAGAGGAAAATTCTAAAACTGATGAGAGAAATTTGAAAAATGAATATCAAGAAATTCTAAAATCGAATAGAGGAAAATTCTAAAAGTGATTAGAGAGAAATTCTTAAATTGAATAGAGGAAAATACTAAAATCAAATAGAGAGAAATTCTAAAATTGATTATTGAGAAATTCTAAACCTGAAGAGAGGAACGCTTTAAATTTAATAGAGGAAAATTCTGAAGTAGAACTGAGGGAAATTCTAAAATTCTTATGAAGATATGCAGAGGATGAACACTGAATGTAGAGAACCTCTACATTAGAAACAGAACTGTATGAATGTTTATCATACAGTCTGATACTGTGGGCCTTTAGGAGTAAGTGGTTCTAAGGTTCTGTGTGGAGCCTCACTGTGATGTTCTGAACGTTTGTTCTGCAGTTCTTTAAGGAGGCGAATGAGACGTACGCCAAACTGCAGAAAGATCACGAGAACATCCGTAAGAAGTTTACCTGTGATAAAGAGACCCCACTGGAGAACCTGACTGACCTGCTGAAGAACCTGGAGGTACACACACACACACACACACACACACACACACACACACCCACACACACACACACACACACACACCCCCCCACACACACACACACTCTGACTCTGACTGTGTAATCCTAATGGCCCCTAGCAGGACCACCATGAGGGGGGGACACCAGTGGAAAGTACTCCTGTGACCCTCCAGTGCTGTACCTGCAGTGTTTGACCTTTAACCCCACTGTGTCTGTGTGCAGAAAGAGAGGGAGCGTCTGATGGAGAACAAGCGGCAGGTCCAGACGCTGGTCAACAAGTCCAAGAGCATCGTCCGTCTGAAGCCTCGTTACCCCTGAGGAGAAGAGCAGCAGCCCAGTGATCGTGAAGGCGCTGTGTGACTTCAAACAGGACCAGGTAACCCATCCACGCTGCACACCTGCACACCTGAACACTTACACACCTGAACACTTACACACCTGCACACCTGCACACCTGAACACTTACACACCTGAACACTTACACACCTGAACACTTACACACTTACACACCTGAACACTTACACACCTGCACACCTGAACACTTACACACCTGAACACTTACACACCTGAACACTTACACACCTGCACACCTGCACACCTGAACACTTACACACCTGAACACTTACACACCTGAACACCTACACACCTTAATACCTGCACACATGCACACTTTAATACCTGCACACCTTAACACCTGCAAACCTGAATACCTGAGCACCTGCACACGTTAACAACTGTGCACCTTAACACATGAACACATGAATACCTGAACACATGCACATCTGCACAGCGTAACACCTGCACACAGGACTGATACTCACACTAGAGCCAAAGACATGACACTAAAACAGTCCTTCTAAAATGAAGACTGTTTTACCTACAGAATCATCAGACACAGAAACCAGTGGTCAGCGTGAGGTGGTGCTGATGATGTTAAGCGTTGGTGGTCACAGGTCTGATGGACAGACGGAGCTCTGAGTGCTGTAAATCGATAATGACTGTCCGTCAGTGTGAGAGTCTAATAGACGCTCCTCGTTGTTCCTGTCTGTGTCTGTTTGTGCTGCAGAAGGGAATCTTTAAGGATAACGAGGCCATCCTGAAGGATAACTCCCAGCGCAGTAAGTGGCATGTGACCGGACCTGGAGGACTGGACATGCTGGTTCCCTCAGTGTGTTTAATCGTCCCCCCACCGAACCCTCTCAGCATCAACCTGGCCACCAAG
>NW_023494805.1:1762929-1810429 GCF_904425465.1 Colossoma macropomum
CGACGTCTTCCTCTCGGCCTTCTTTAATAAGGACATGTGAAGGACGTTTTCCTGAGTCCGACATCATTTTAAAGCACTTAAAAACACAAGCACTGCTCACTGCTGCTCATCTCACTCTGACTGGACTCACGTGATGGTGGTTGTCATGGTAACATCCAGTCTAAGTGGTTCTCTACGCATGAGCGTCATTATGGATCGTATTACTCGTAGTGTGAATGTAAACAGAGATTTTTCATCAGATTGTTGAGTAGAGTGAGATAAACACCTCAGTCTTTATAATCAGAATGTGTTCAGCTGGATTGACACAGATCTTTGCCTGTAAACACAAACAGTGATTTATTGCTAAAGGCAAAACTGTTGCAAATAAAACACAACAAAACAGAAGAAAAACTGAACAGAGTTGCTCCGTAATGAACTGCTTAAAAATCAGAATTATTACTAAGGCTGGATTTCAAATGGCTCCTTAGTGCCTGTATGGTGCACTGTGTGAGTTATGAAAGTTTAACTTCCTCACCTGAGTAGTGCTCTAGATGTCCAGCAGGGAACTGTGCGCAATCCCAAATGGCCATTTGCCACTTATGTTATACACTGTTTGGGTGCCATTATTTCAGGAGCTGTGTGGTGCACTATGTAGGGAGCAGAGTGCCATTTAAGACTAAAACCCAGAGTAGTGTGAGTTGAGCTTTCTGAATGTGGATGTTCCTCTCAGGATGTGGGATCTGGAGAAGCAGGAGAAGCAGCTGAAGCACTATCAGCAAACCAGCTCTCAGCTCAGCCAGTGGATCGATAACACGCGCCAGCGTCTGGACGGCCTGCAGACCGCAAAGTTCACCAGCGTCCAGACCCTCATGGACCAGCTCAACCAGCAGAAGGTCAGACAGGATCCCATGTAAACACAGCACCTGCATCGTTAAACCAGTTTACACACCTGCTGATACAGTTGCACCAGCTCCACCACTACCACACCAGTACCAGATCACTACCATGTTCCTACTATAACTTGTCACTACTGTACCACTACCATACCTCCATTATACTACTACCATGTCACAACCATGTCACTACCAGATCCCTGCCAGATCACTATGTCACGACTATTCTATCATAATTAGCATGGGGAGCTGAAGTGTTTAGGGGATTAACGTGGTGATCTGATGCAGTGCTGCATGGATCAATGCATTTTTGCCCTGAACATTAATATTTTTGTTGGACAGAGATTGATTGTTGATGTGTAGTAGCTGGTAGTTGTCTGTTGTCTTTGCTGTAAGCTGTGTGTTCACTGTGCTGATGCTTTTCACTGATTGTATGTTTGACAGGCGCTGCACTCTGAGATTAAAGTGAAGAAGGAGAAGGTGGAGGATGTTCAGAAGGACGCCAGCGCATGTGCTGCATCCATAAAGGTGAAAATCACCGCATTTTCTAATGACACTGTCTAAAGTACACAGTTTAACAAGTAAACAGACCTGAATCGCTGAATTAAAGTGGATGTGATGTGTACATGAGTTTTATAGAATGTTATTCACATCACAGGAACCTTCTGCTTCTGTCTTCGTTGGGTTGTTGTTTTAGTGATTTCTACAGTTTTACAGTTTGCTGTTTGTGTTTTAGGACTATGAGCTGCAGCTGGCATCCTACAGTGCTGGCCTGGAGACCCTGCTGAACATTCCCATCAAGAGGACCATGCTGCAGTCTCCAACCACCGAACTGAGTCAGGAGGTACTTACATCCCATTAACACATACTTTAAACTGCTTAAACTCCAGAAGCACCAGGGGGCGCCAGAGCACTGCAGAATCCCATGAATGAAAACCCATAATATACATCAGATTGGAAGCAGAAAGCAGGAGAATATTACTGCTGTTACGAGGATTTTGCTGTAATAAGGGCATTCATATTTTAATAGTGCATATTAGTGTTTACGTAAATTAACTGACAGATTTTAATATGGTGTTTTGATGACATCAAATCAATTGTATCAATACAGTAGATCATTAAAGGGTAAATAAAATAAATTACTACACAGAGATACTGCTAAGTATTTTTTATTTGCTTGTAGAGCCTTTTAACGTATGGATATAAAAATGATCAGTACCCCACAGGCTGTAAAATTTACATACTTAAGTCTTAAGTCTGTGCTTGTAAACTGGAAAAGATTCAGTGACATTAGTATATTTGTGTCATCCTGTATCTAAAGTGTACGCATATCTCTCTTCCCCTTCAGGCGGCTGATCTTCAGTCCCGCTACATCGAGCTGCTGACCCGCTCCAGTGATTACTACAAGTTCCTCGGCGAGATGTTGAAGAATATGGAGGAGCTAAAGGTGAGGGCCAGCGTCTGAAACAGGAAACGTATATACTCTCTGTAACTAACAAATGGGTTCATGCTGGATCGTATATTTAATTATTTTATTAATAGGGATTTCGTAGGAACTGCTGGACGTTTAAATTGGTTTAAATGTTCCAAGTAGCAGTGAACGTAGAAGTAAGTAGGCCACCTTAAACAGGGATGAAATAATCACCATCACTGAGAATAAATAAGTCATGTAACATGATATATAAGACAGCACATCCAGTGCATTCACTCTGTGCACTGTTGCATTATGTGACATTGAAATGAATAGCACAATTCATAACTCATCCTCATCATCCTCATTCTGACCAAAAGAACCAGGCCTGCACCCTCAGGATTGTACACAATGTATGACGTTGTCACAGTATGACGTTGGACTCTGGATATTAAAAATAGGAATATTTAGGGTCCGTGTACCTTCTGTTCATTTGATTTTCATTTGAAAAACCAGTATTGAAAAACAGCAAATGGGTCGATTCTCGTTTCTGGTTCTGTTACTGTCAGTGGACAAATCAAGAAATAGCTTTGTTTTACAATTTCACAGAATAATCATAAAATCAAATAACAAACAAACAGCACTGGAATAAAGGGTCGTATTCTAATGATCCAAATTTAGAATTTCCCATCATAAGCGGAAACGTGCAGAGCGCAGGTGTGGAAGCTCAGAAACCACAGAAACCAGGCCTGTGGTTCTGGTGTCCTGGTCAGCTATATTACTTTTTGCGTAAGTGTTTGTATATTTGACCTGTACAAACTATATGTAAAAGAAATGATATAGGGAAGAAACTGAACTCCCACCGTTAGACGGGGCTTCACGCTCCCCAGATCAGCTGCTGATGCCCTCAAGTTCAAGAAGTTTCCTGTCAGTATTCTGCTGAACTCCCCTATGCGTGCGCGCACTTCATACAGGCATATGGACACTAGATTACATTCTGTCTTTCAGTCATAATGACCAGTACTGTAGCCTCTTGGTGAAGGAGACTCAGGAGAGCCTGTCATTCTGTTAGAGAAGCGCTCTTTATTGACACCGGCACCTCCGCTCCCTCCACTTCATGGTAGACACTTAACCCAACTAACTAAACACACACCCAGGCATGCGATTCAGACCATCGAAAAAACCCCTCCCAGAAGTGAACCCAGAAGCACCGCCGCCACACTATTATAAGAACACTATGAACACAGGACAAGCGCACATAGCAGGAGTCACGCTTTGCTAATAGAACAAAGTCAACTAACACATATAAAACGTTATAAAGCCTTGAATAATTCCAGGTATAGGCTGACCTTCTCAACACTCATGCTGGATCTTTCCTGTCCTCATCATTTCTTAACTGCAACAGCCTGATTTATGTGCTCCTGCGACCATAAATACACGTTTATTTTTGCTTAATTTAAATCAGTAAAATCAACCCCTTATTCAATTGCTGTTTGTTTGTTTTTTGATTTTATGATTAGTCTGCGAAACTGTGAAATGAAGCTATTTCTTGTTTTTCAACTGGCAGAATCAAAAACTAGAACTGACCCATATTCAGTACTGTATTTTGAAATGAAAATCAAATGAACAGAAGGTACATGGACCATTTAGCATATTTAAGCTGACTAAACTGAGTGTAGTCTCTCATTTGAGGAAATTCTACATTTACAAACAGGGTGACATGGTGAATATTATTGAGCTGTACAATGAGCGATCATAAGCTAGGGAATTTTTTTTTAGAAGGTTAGGGTTAGCGTTAGCCCACTGCCCATAACATAACAAAGAGTGTTTCCTGTTGATGCTTTATATTGTGTTGTTATTTTCAAGTGCCTGTTTTTATGCCTGTTGTTTTGTTTCACAATATAAACTTATCTCTCCAATTCTGTCTTCTGTTTTTGTTCAGATGCGAAACACTAGAATTGAGCTTTTGGAAGATGAGCTCAGGCGCCTAAAGGAAGACCTCCAAGAACGCTCCCAAAAGAACAAGTCACTCGAGGACACCTTGGCCCGCTACCAGCTGGAGCTGTCCCACTCTAAAGAGCAGCTGATAAGTATGGAGGAGGTTAAGAGTACCGAGGCCATTAGGCATCATGCCACTAAGGAAAGCCTTGACACCACCCAGAACCAGCTACGAGACTTAAATGAGCAGGTGGCACGTCTCACATTGCTTATTGATGAGGAGAAACGCAAGCGGAAGCTTGCAGAGGAGCGTTACACTAGCCAGCAGACTGAGTACGAAACCATCATCCGCAAAAGACAGAAGGAGCTTGATGAACTCAACTGGTCCAAGATCGATTTTGAGAAAGCCATCAAAGACAAGGAGCGGGAGATTGAGCGACTGAAGATGCAACTGGAGGATGAGGCCTCCCGGCGCCGGGCAGCAGAATCTGAGACCTCTAAGGTAAGAAACCAGTACAACCAGGAAATCAGTAGCCTAAAACAAACATATGAGTCTGAGATCCACATCACCAAGACCAGCGTGCTCAAGGCCACACAGCAGAAGGAAGAGGACACTGCTGCCCTGAAGCTGCAGCTGGAGAGGCTCTCGGACGAGAAGAGGGATCTCGATGAGGAATTCAGGAGGCTTCGAGTCTCCATCAGTCAAACAGAAGATGCCAGGCAGAGAGCAGAGAATGACGCACATCAGCAGAAGTCATCTGTAACAGAGGAGACCAGGAGAAGAAAGGAACTGGAGGTACAGGTTCAAACCATCACGCGACAAAGGAGTGAGCTTGAGGCAAGGTACAAGGAAGAACTTGCACAGGCCAACACTGGTGCTCAGGAGAAGATACGCCAGATTGCCCTGCTAAAACAAAACCTGGAGGATGAAACCCGGCGGAGAAAAGCTCTTGAAGTGGAGAACCAAAACCTCAGGCAGTCAGAGGCAGAACTGCTTGCCAAGCACACATCCTCTTTGGATGTCATCAACAAGCTGAAGTTATCTGAGCGGGAGACAACCCTTGTGCGTGTTGAGGTGGAGAAGCTAACCAGTGAAAAGGGCAAGATGGAACAGAATGCTTCTAGGCTGCAGACTCGCATCAGAGAGCTGCAAGCCATGGTAGACAGCCTAGAGGCTGAGCTGGAGAAAGAGAAGAAGAGCAACCAGGATGAACTCACAAGGAGAAAGAGGATAGAGGCAGAGCTAGAGAGAGTGAATCAAACGTGCAAAGAGTACACAACAACCATTAACACTCTCCGTATTCATAAGGAAGAGGAAAGTGCCACAGGCCGAAGGTATGAACAGGACCTCCGTCGTGTCCAGGAGGAGCTGGACAGGAGCCTGAGGGAGCACAAAGCAACATCAGAGAATCTTGCAAAGCTGACGGCTGAGCTGAAGGCCCTGCAGCAGCAGCTGCTTCAAGAGCAGGTCCGTGTACGAGAGGTCAACCTACGCAATGAGACCCTATACAAGACCATTGAAGAGAAAAGCCGGTTGCTAAATGATAGTACCAGTGAGGTCGAGAAGCTTCAAAGCCTCACTCAGAATCTCACCAAAGAACGTCTGAGGCTGGAGGAGGAGCTGCGAGGAGCTCGTCAAGAGCGGGATGACTTAAAGAGCAGCCGGAACAGCATTGAAAGTGAACATACCAGCCAACTGTCAGCCATACAGATCCAACTTCAGGATGCCAATAGGAGAGGGCTGGAGCACCAGTCTCAGATTAATGTGCTGACAAAAGAGAGGGAAAATTTAAAGGCGGAAATAGCCAAAATCCAAAAGCAATATGCGGAGGTATTTTTTGTGGATAAATTACATTTACCAATACACCAAAATTATGCAGATATTGGCTTGGCTAGATAATCACAGTACACCTTTCTCCATAACAGTGTGAGCTTTGCAGCTTTACCCCAGGCATGCTTTGCAATCAAATTTACCAGCAGTTTTATTAATTTCTGTCTAGCTTAAATTAGCTGTTTTCTAATCATACTTGTGCTTTTGCTGCTTGCATTCTGGCATGAATCATATCTTTCTCTGAAACCATTTCTATGTTTTATTCTACTTCTGATGTTAATATTATTTGTTTTTAATTTTTCAGACATCTCTGATAATACATGAGTCTCAGACTCGCTACAACGAGATCTTGCAAGAGAGAGATGGTCTTCTGGCCAAGCTCAAGCTGCTGGAGATGGACAAAGGGAAGCAGCAGCGCTATGAGGAAGAGCTGAGTCGCATCAAGGTCTCCCTGGAATCAGAGCTACGTCAGAAACAGCGGCTCCAGGACGAAATGGACAAGATCCGCAAAGATTTCAACTACTGGAAAAGTCAGTATGAGATAAAGGATGGTCAGGTTAGACAGTGTGAGGCAGATAAAGACAAGGCAGAGAGAGACAGAGCTTCCCTGCGTAGCGAGATTGCAAGACTGACTGCTGAGCTGAGGAGTGTGGAGGAGCGATACCGCACTCGCCTGCAGAGCTCCGAGTCTGAGGTATCCGAGCTCACCCGCAAGAGGGAGGCCTTGGAAAGGGAGCTGATGAAGCTGCGACAACGTCCAGATGCCTACTCTAGGCAAACTCAGACAGATGAGAAAGTGACAACAATCGACCCATCAAAGCTTCTTTTCGATGGCGTTCGTCGGAAGGTCACTGCTCACCAGCTTTGCGACTGTGGTATTATTGACAAAGCCACACTTGATAAGCTGCTGAATGGCCAAAAAACTGTGGAAGAAGTTGCGGTGGATATTCAGCTCAATCTTAAAGGTACAGGGATCATTGCAGGTGTGGCTCAAGGCTCCCAGAACAGGCTTCCACTCACAGAGGCCAGAAGTAAGAATCTGCTAAGTCCAGAGAGTGCCATAATGCTGCTGGAAGCTCAAGCTGCTACAGGGCACATAATTGATCCAAAGTTTAATGAGAAAATGTCAGTGGATGCAGCCTGTTCAAGAGGTGTTGTTGACACACAGGATAGGGATGCCCTGATCACTGCTGAAGCAGCTTGCACAGGCTTCAAAGATCCATTTACTGGCAAACTCCTATCTGTTGGACAGGCATGCAAGAAAGGACGACTTGACAAAGAGACAGCACTTCGCTTACTTCAGGCTCAAGAAGCAGTGGGAGGCATAATTGACCCTGTGCTGAGCGTGTTCCTGCCTAAAGATACTGCCCTGGACCGCAGCTTGATCGATGAGGACCTTTACCGCGCACTGAACAAAAAGCCAACCTGTTATACTGATCCAGCAAATGGAGACAAGATAGCCTACAGTGAACTGAGAAAGAAGTGCATCACAGAACCTGCAACAGGTCTTCTACTTCTTCGTGCAAATGATAAGTCAACTACTGTCCAGGGCATTCGTGGCCAGGTCTCATTGAGTGAGCTTGTCCAATCAAAGTTGATCAGCGAGATCGATTTGGAGAAAGTAAACCAAGGTCTACTCACTACTAAAGATATTGAGAATAGGCTTAAGTCATACCTTGGTGGCTCCAGCTGCATTGCTGGCATTTATGATGAGGCCCATGATAGAGTGTTGCCATTTTACCAGGCCATGAAAGAAGGCCTCCTCCGTCCAGGGACCACACTGGAGCTCCTGGAAGCCCAGGCTGCATCTGGATTCATGATTGATCCAGTTAACAATGTATGCATGACAGTGGAAGATGCATGGAAGAGAAGCCTAGTGGGTAAAGAATTTAAAGACAAACTGATGTCTGCAGAGAGGGCCGTCACTGGATACAAAGATCCCCATACAGGGAAGCTCATTTCACTCTTTCAAGCAATTGAGAAAGAGCTAATTGAAAAGGGTCATGGCATCAGGCTTTTGGAGGCTCAGATTGCCAGTGGTGGCATCATAGATCCTATAGAAAGCCATCGCATTGATGTGGAAATGGCTTACAAGAGAGGTTACTTCGGCCATGAGATGAATGACATTCTGACATATGAAGGTGACGACACAAAGGGCTTCTTTGACCCCAACACTCATGAAAACCTGACCTATCTTCAGCTGAAAAAGAGATGTATTACAGATCCTAAGACAGGTCTTATCCTATTGCCACTGCATGACAAGAAGAAGGCAAAACAGCAGACAACCCAGAAGAACACCCTTCGCAAGAGGAGAGTAGTGATCGTAGACCCCGACACTGGCAAAGAGATGTCAGTACGTGAGGCTTACCACAGAGAGCTGATCGACTATGACACTTTTCTGGATCTTTCAGAACAAGAGTGTGAGTGGGAGGAGATCACTATTACAGATTCAGATGGCAAAACCCGACTAGTCATTGTTGACCGTAAAACAGGCAACCAGTATGACATTCAGGATTCCCTGGACAGGGGCATCATTCCTAAGAGTGCCTTAGACCAGTACCGCTCAGGGTCCCTGACACTCACCCAGTTTGCTAATCTCATTACTACCAAATCCAACAGTTCTGAGCTTGCCATCTGCACCAGCAGTGTAGAAAATGTAGCTACCTGCAGTAGCCCCACAGAAGCTTCACCATCTTCCCCAACAGTCCGCAAGCGTTTTGCTAGCGTTTCCATCACGCTCTCACCTCCATCTGATATACTAGATGACCAGAGCCCAGTAGCTGCCATCTTTGACACTGAAACCTTGGAGAAGATCACAATTGCCGAAGCGCACAGGCGTGGATTAGTGGACTCAATCACTGCCCAGCGGCTCCTGGAGGCCCAGGCTTGCACTGGAGGCATCATCAATCCTGCCACTGGCAAGAGGTTGTCTCTACAAGATGCTGTTCATCAGAGTGTAATTGATGAGGACATGGCTGCCAAACTAAAACCAGCTCAGAAAGCTTATCTTGGCTTTGAGGATGTGAAGACCAAAAGGAAGATGTCTGCTGCAGAGGCAATAAAAGAGAAGTGGCTGCCATATGAGGCTGGGCAGAGATTCCTGGAGTTCCAGTACTTGACAGGAGGACTGATGGAGCCAACGACAGGCAAGAGAGTCAGCATTGAGGAAGCTATTCGAAGAGGATGGGTAGATGGTAAAGGAGCCCAGAAGCTGCAGGACACAAGGAGCTATGTGAAGAACCTCACCTGCCCTAAAACCAAGCTGAAAATCTCATACAAGGAGGCAATGGATAACTGTATGGTGGAAGAAAACAATGGTATGAAGATGCTCCAGGCCTCTTCCATGTCCACAAAGGGTATCAGCAGCCCTTACAATGTGTCTTCTGGACCCGGCTCCCGCACCGGATCTCGTGGCAGCTCCAGAACTGGATCCAGAAGTGGCTCACGCAGAGGCAGTGTGGATTACTCCTCCACATACAGCTACAGCCTCACCACCACATCCAGGGAATTCAGCTCCCTCTCTTAACATACATAATGCGCATTAGTAAGTCTGTTATCACACTCGCTCTTTTTAAACACAACTACTGATTTTCTACATATATATCAAGAGGTATTTTGACTTAATTAGGGTTTGGGATCTTATATGAAAATGAAATGTATTATCATTTACTTATCAATATTCACATTTTCTTTGGGTGTGTATTACGTAGTGTTTAGTTCTAAACTGCTTTTTTGTTTTTCAGTAGAATTTTAAATGATATCATGGTACTATCTCTACTGATTATATTATCCATTGTTCAAATGATGTGTAGAAACATCATCAAATTCTTTTCTTAGTTATTTGAAACTTGATTTGCTAATTAAAATGTCTGAATCTGAAAGATGTACAAATACAGAAACAGAATATTTCTTGAAATTAGAGAAAATGAATAAATGTTTTATAAGGAATAATTTGAAGAATGAAAAAAGTTTGTACTAACCAAAAAAAAATAATAAAGTCTCTCCCCTTATTTTTTCTGTCAAACTGTGCCTTCTGTTATTCTTGTTGTTATTTAATGTAATCATCTCTACAGAACCTATAAAATGGATGTAATGTTCGTTTACTCTTCTGTTGTGAGCTATACAGAAATTGTATTTACTAGTCTATATTTCAGAATTCTATCAGAAACATCACACCTAGTCTCACGGTTCATAACATAAAGCCCTCTTTCTGTTCTGTACCATGGAGCTTAAGATGAACTGAAAGATTTATATCAGTATTCAGAGATACATCCAAGCATTATGTGGAGAATCATCAATGAAACTGAGGTTTTAAAATCAGAAACAAATGGAACGTTTCTTGTTTTAAAATACAGCACATTCACGGTGTGTATATAAGCTATTTGTAGCACAAACATTCACAAAAACTCACAGAAAAATTATATATACAAACTTAGCGTTCACATTTTCAGCTCTAGGCCCATATTCTAAACAATATCAACACCAGGGTGTCCAGTCTTATCCCCGAAAGGTCAGCGTGGCTGCAGGTTTTCACTCCAGTAAAGCAGGACAGTAGGACAGTTATATGAGCTCCTGTTTGGTTAGAATGAAACCCAGCAGCCTCAACGACCCTCAGTGTTTATTACACTGCAAAAATATATGAGTGAAATAATCTTGAATCTTGTCAATGTGTATCTAAGATTTCTCATTTTGTCTATTGAATAATATCCATTAGGCTTATTCTACTGTCAGATCTTGCCTTGCTTTGATCAATATTCCATAAGCCTTGTGTTCTCTTCACTGTAGCAATAAATGTATGGTTCTCGGATATTGAAATATACCATCTACTTTATCAGGACAGTTGTATATTTTACTTCTAATATAGCTCATATAACTTTACATTATCTCACTTATTTGCCATATAAAAACATTTGCGTTTAATAGCTGTTATTTGCCTTTGAAAAAGATTTGTGCCATTCAGTTCTGATACAAAATCTGCTATGATCAATGATGAAAATGAGGTGGTTTGTCATATCAAGTATTTCGTGGAATACACACACTTCCATCTGGCTTCCATCAGTAGTGGTTCAACAAATGTATGCACTACTTTTGCACATATAAATATCTCAAGAACAGGTGATTTTGATCTGATCATATCACAAAAGTTAAATCATGCAGAATTAGCTACGTCTGAAGAAACACAAAAATCTGACAATAAAATACGTTTTTGCTAGAAAATTGTTCACAACAATTAAAATGTTTAGAAATAAGTTGAATAATTATATAATATTCTTACAGATAGAAATATTGTAAATATCGACTAGATTTAAGAAGATTAGCTTTAGGATGAACTTAGCATTTCCGCTGTGTAATCTAATCTAATCTAATCTGAAGATCTAATCGAATTACATCAGGAACTCTTGAGCTCCAGACCGCTGAACCCTCTGTGATCACTCTGAGTCTAAAGGGGGTCCTGCTGTTCCTGCCATGATCCACCCTAACCTCCACACAGCACCACCAGCCAGATGTATTTAAAGACCCACTCAGGACGTGATATTTAGAGGACTGAAGGAAGTGCGTCCCACGTTCCACTCTCAGCAGGGCGACCTCGCTCTGTTTGAACACAGACTCGGCTCCACCATCCAGGGGTTAATTGGGGTCTCCATGGATGCAAATGAGATAAACATCCTTCCTAAAGCAGGATGACCCTGAATATGTGAGTCCAGCAGTGCTGTTAGCCTTGGGGTGCAGGGTAGATAGACCCCCGCTCTCTAAACCTGGGGCCGGGGGGGATACGGGTCTTTGATAAAGTTAAGAGCAGATGACCAAGTGTCCAAGCAGAACTGGTCAAGGAGAAAATTAAAATCCTGGTGATACTAATACCCTCCTTTGTCGTCCCATCTTTCGCTCTTGGGTGGAGATGGTGAAGATATTCAGGAGCCTTATAGAGCTCAGAGCTGAAGTGGAAAGCAGTTCACTTTGTTTAGCGCTTTAAATGTCCTTTAATCAGCCCCTCATTGTCTTTCATTGTCTATTTGTATTGAGGCTAATCTCAGAGAACATTAAAACGTCCTTACCAGAGATCCTCACTGACCACCGACCATCTGTTAGAGTCTCTGATAGTGACGTAAATCATGATGTGATGGAAAAATGACTGAATATCTGCTTTACTTCACTGAATATGGATCTTATTATGATACTATGGAGCCTGAACAGTCTTAGAGACGTTATAACGGCCTCAGTAAACCTAACCAAGCTGGTAGCTGACAGTTAATTAGGTGATAATAACTACTTTATTAAGCAGTAACAAGGCCGAATTAATCATTTTATTATATCATAAGCTTGGGCACAATATTATCAGCATCCATTACTTTGCCCTCATTAAGCTGTATAAAGCCAATAACTGCTAATTATCTGGTTGCTCATTTCTACCTACTTTCTTTATTAAGTTCTTAAATAAGACATTTACTCAAAAATGCAACAGCTTTGCAGTGCATGTTCACTAGACATGGTCACTTTCCTGGTTGTTGTTATTTAGAGCAGATTGGTGATTTATTACTGAGTTGTTATTGAAGAGAACCAAAAGAAATTAAGCACAAGTAAAGGTATAAATATAAATATAGATTATGATATATAATATACATAAATAAATAAAAGTGTTCTGGGAAAAAATGCTTAACACACCATAGTTAATAAAGCAGTAATGAGCAGCCAGTTAAGTAACAGCTACTAGCTTAATAAGAGCATCATAAGGGCATTATAACGTTCCTCTGTACCCCATGTGTCAAACACAAGGCCCGCAGGCCAAGTCAAGCCTGTGGCACCACCCTCTCTGGCCCACAAGATAGCTTTAATTTTCTATTTATATTAGCCTTATCACAACAAGCTGCACTACAACCCCCAGCATGCATTGCTATGTAATGTATGCTCTAATACTACTCCCCCAACCACAATGTATGGGACAGCGGTTACACTACAAAGGGCAAGATGATATTTAAAGAGGTTATCTTTAGCCAATGTAGCCTATTGTTTTATATAAATGATTAGTTTTTATTTAAAATTATTCCTAAGTATTCATGATATAAAGTTCTAAATTTAATTAGTCATATTTTAAATATACAATGGCCAGTTTGGGTCAAATCAAAAACCCAATTAAAACAATAAAAACGCAGGCGTTCTCTGACCCACTGTGGGGGGTTTAACACGGCCCTTTCGGTGGCTGAGTTTGACACCTGCTCTCGTGTTAAAGGCATATTTTCATCATATGACACACAGAATCTCACCATCTCAGAGAAACAAGGCGCTCAGTCAAAGGTTTCTCCTCCATGTTTAGCATCTCCAGTGGTGAATCTTCTGTTTCTTCCTGTTTCTTTACTGTCAGAACCGCCGAATAAGGATTATTTCACCAAAGCTGGACGAACCTCAGTGAACAGTCGGCCTCGTTTACAGGACAGAGCTTCTCTACAGAGAGATCAGCTGGTCAGGTCCTCAGATAGAGCCACTGTTAAAGATGCGTGTTCATTCATTCTGGTCCAGCTGGTGTCCAGCGCAGTGCCAACATGGATCACCTTAATGAAGCAGAGCTGCCGTCCGTCAGACTGAGCTCCTCTCCAGACTCAGCCTGTAACTAATGAGGGTTAATCTGAGCGTCTCTTTAAAGCCAAACTGGCTTAATAAACAAATGTAGCTGTGAATGATGTTCAGGCGTTTCCTCGTTATTTAATAGTTCTCTTCTAAAACTCTAAGGAGATCCCAAAATATGTCCCCCCAAAGCCTCCTATATCCACACACAGCAGAGATGCATCATGGGGAACCCATCCTCTCCAAACAGGGAGGAGAAGAGCACCTGTGTTTACCTCTGGACCTGATCTCTGCACTGTAAAACACAAAATCACATTAAAATCAATGTCATTTATTACACACTGCTGTTTATTTCACCAGCAGTGACTGCTTAGTTTAGTCAGAGGTTCTCCTGTTAATGCGTTCTTTCACAGCCCCGTGGGTTCTAGATATTAACTGAGAGTGTGGAACCCCACAGTGCTGTGTGATTATGTTGGTACTTATATGATGGATAAAGACTGTAGATGAATAACGTACAGAATCTTAAACAGTCTGTTTATTATCTATACACTAAACTGGATCTGGGCTGTAAATGAAAGCAGTGGTTCTTACTGTGGTTCTGCTGGGTTCTTACTGTTTAATTCACAAAACTGTCTTTGTATTTTGTTCTTGATTTTACCTGATTGGTTAAATAACTGACTCACTACTTGTAGGAGTTTCTGATTTGTTTTCTTGCTTAAATGTAGAACATGACTGAAATTTAGCGAGAGTGTTTTCTTTTAGAGTGTTTTACTAGATATATCACTATGAACATGATCAGTTTAATATCTAGAACCTGAAGTACTTTGGAGGTTGCACCTCACACTTAGTGGTTAATACCTAGAACTTAAAAGACTTTTAAAGAAAGCAGTTTCTTTTAGTTCTGCATTTCGCTTCGGTAAACAAATAGAATATGTTTTTGAATTTGTACTCAATATGAACCATTTCCACCACAAAATCCACATCACTGTTCAAACCCATGATCTGATGATGATCTTGTTGCAGGAGCTCCTGATGTTCCTCAGATTTGTGCCTCCATAAATGTTTAATAACTGAAAAATGTGTTAAGTAATTAAAATTGTTTTAAGTGATTTTATTAAGCGTAATTATCTCTGTTGGCTGAGCTGAATGTTTTAATTCAGGATATTAAAACTCTGCTTTTCCCTCGACTAACCTGAAATATGTAAATCAGAGGCTCTTCTACCACTTCATCCTCTTTGTTGTGGAACAGAGCATGTATGTCCACATGTAGCACAGCATCTCTCTTCACTGCCCTCCTGCTCAGTGGGTTGGGGGTCTCAGGGGGTCTGATGGATGCTGTGGTATGAACATTTACAGTGACAGCAGTGATAAAGCAGATCACACTGTTTTAATAAACCTGTCTTTCATTTTTTAATGCTCAAAATATCTTCTGTGAATTTCCTGCTGTATCTGATGTTAATATGGTCGAAATCATCACTGAAACTCGAGTCAGTAGATTTTCTGATTTTCTGATCTGTATAAAAAACTATAATATCCTCATATTTATCAGCCAGATTGAACTGACAAAACTCTGAATCAGCGCTCGTTTTGATGGGGTTTGAAAGCAGCTGCACAGCTGAACTTTGGGGTTTCGGTTGTGCTACTTTTAAACTTCAGAATTCTCAGACGCTGCCTGAACTCGTGGTGCTCAATGTGATCTGATGTTAATAGAAGATGAAAGTAGGATTCTTTGCCTTATTTGGTTAGGAAAGGTATTATTGTGCATAGAGACAGAATATTTGATGATTATACCACATTTAAAAGCTGAATTATTTACATACTGTCTTAGATCTACGTTATTTAGGGTGAACTACATATTTTTGCTTATTTGAAAATCTTTCTTGGTAAAATTTTATCCCATTGGCAGATTTTCTTGTGCTTTTCATGAGGCAAGAATACATCTAATTTCCACTTTCTGCAGTTTTCTCTAGCGTTTTAATGACTGTTTTGAATGTTATGTCTTTATAACTGATGTTATACATTAACATAAAAAGTTAGGTTAGCGTTAGATGCTAATGAGTGGAGGTCTTTGAGAACATCAACTTATTTGAGACATAACAATAACAAGTAAACAACCTGCTTACATTTTAATCCATTGAAGTAGGTTTTGTATTGGTGCCCATTACGGTTTTAAGATCCTAATTATTACACCTCTATTTATGATCATGTGAAGATCAGTTTATGGAGATTCAGGCCAGTTTGAGGAAGGACGAAAGAAAATACTGGCCAGAAGCTTCTGACCAGTGTTTATGCCCAGAGAAACTGTGTTTGTGCAGTGTAGAAAGAAGACTGTCCGGTCAGGACCGGGTCACCTCTGGATCAGTCTACCGGTCACTGATCATCATTAGTCATCATTAGACTGTTCTCCAGACACAGGAGAACAGTGGTAGAACAGCAGCTGCGGAGCTGGAGAACGTGGCTGAAGTGGGTGGCTGAAGTTAACTGGTTGTGGCAGTGTAGAGTCTTCGTTATGGTACTGACAGTCTCATTACAGCCCACCGTACCTGCCCCAGCAGGGGGTCCACAGAGCTTTCTAGAGCCGCAGCAGAACTAATGTGATCTCGCACCGCGACTCTTTGAATGCTTTGCTGGATTGGAGGCTGAGCAGAGTGGAGGCCAGGTGAACTCTGGGAGTTTGGCCAGGCTGGTCTGAGTCTCTCTCAGAGCTTTGCCTATTGATTTGACTACTGTGGAGGGGGCAGGGGTGAGAGGTGAGGACCCCGGGGGTGGGGGGGGGGTGGGGGGGGCTGGGGGGTTGTAGAGGGGAGACCACTCAAACACTCAGTTACCCTCATTTATCTTCAGCTATTCAGACAGTGGGTGAAAAACACTGAGGCACTGACTCTGAGATCTGAGCTGCAGTGAAAGAGACCCAATCACAACAGCACCAAACAGTCCAGCTGCTCATCGTCCACTTACCACAGATCTGACTGGCTGAGTCTGTCCATCACAGCCTGATATCATCATACTGAGACACTAAATCACCACATGCAGCCATTAATGTGGGTATAAAATAAACGATGAATTCAAAGAGGATCTGCAGATTATAGAGTTTAACACAGTAATGAACCACAAACAGGAGAGAAACTGCACTGAATGTTCTTCATTCAAATACGTCCAACTTTTCCTTTCGTCCTGTACTGTAATATTTTATTATGTGGAAAAGGATAAACACATTTAAATCAAGTACATTTACTGTAACGTTTTGCAAGAATGAAAAATGTATCAAAATGTAAAAAAATAACTTAAAAATTATTATTAAATTATTATATATATATGCTATTTAAAAGTATTAGTGGACTGAGTTGATAAGCCTGAGTAATTAAAAAAAAATAATTGAAAAGTAAATTTTGCATACATTATTTATTAAAAAGTTGAAAAAGTTTGTCTAACTCAATTAATAAAAAGTAAGAATCAATTTGTCATGAAGACCATAATACACTGAAATGACGTTAAACTAAGACGATACAGTGATTCCCATATTTGTAACTGAGAAAATTCTCACATTTGTGGGTTTCTTTGGTCTGTTTTTTTTAATGGTCATGGAGTATTATGGTAAACTGGGAGTGTTGGTGCCGTCGTCCCGCTGCGTTCACTCAAGCTCGTTACAGAACTGACTCTCTGTGTGTTTCCTTTACTTTGCCGAGTTGATCAGCTGCCCATCCTGTGCGTCTGATGCTGTTGCCTCTTCTGCCTTGATCAGGTGCCACTGCTCCCCAACCTTCTGGACCCGCTTGACCAACATTGAGCTTCACGCTGTACAGCGCTGTGCAAACCTCACCCTCATGAACTGACCCTCCTGCTGAGTTCCCCAACAGGAACTTAAACAAAGAAAGAGTGTGGAACAGATGAGTCACAAAGTTTTAAGAGTCTTTATTTCCTGTACAAAGTTAGTAAAAAGTTACCATAAAAAATGTGACGACAAAAATCAGCCACAGTTTTAGTGCAGAAAGGTTTTAGATGAAGACCAGTGGAGGACGTCTGTCCTACTGACCTTCACAACACGACAACAAAACACTGTTCACCCTTTAACTGAACATGTAGAACCACACCGTCTTTGAATGATAATAACTTTCTGATACTACAGAAACTGATTGTTTTGTGTTCTTGTGTGGAACTTCACTGTAGAACCTCAGCAGAACCTACATCTTACAATCTTGACTGAACACCAACACAACCTTTTTCCAGTGAAAATAGAAGATTTTGCACACTATTTTTATTTTATTTTGACAGATTTGTTGTGTGCGGTTCTTTAAAGAACCTCAAAAATAGTTCTATATAGTACAAAAAATGTTTCGCTATTGTTACAAGTAAAAGAACCTTTATTTTGTACTTTATAGAACCTTAATTGCTAAGAGTATGTTTGAGATATAGGTAGTCACTGTTAAAGTCTCTCAGGGTTCCGAGTGTCTCTGGACATGTTCTGTTTTATCCTCAGGGCCGGTTCCGGTGTGCAGATCATTACGAGTCTCTGTGGTTTCACCACGGCCTCCACACGGCGGTTCCTGAGGGTTCCTGAGCTGAGGGGGTTATTAAAGTGGGGGCTCGCCCGGGATCACCTGGCTGGACTCTCCTGTTCAGTTTATCTGTGTCCAGTGCTGGAAGGATCAGCCGTATTTTGGGAGGCGTGTTAGTCTGTGTGATTGGCAGTGCATGTTGTGGGGGAGGAGTCATCATCACACACCCGGCCAGGTGTGCCAGCAGCCGCGTCCGGAGCTCACAGCTCGCTCCTTCACAGCTGGACATGAAGCGAGTGACCTCAGTCATGCAGGCGCTGAAGCCGGCGCTGTACCTGCCCAGCGCTCGCTGCTGCAGCGTGAGGGACACTGCGGGGGACAGGTAGGAAACACAGGTGAGAAACAGTGACAGGTAGGAAACAAACACACCGAGGCTTTGATCGCCCAGCAGGTGAACGTGGCCCGAATCTGGTCTTTTTCCCTGTGACAGGTGTGTCTCTGTGTGTCCATGTGATCAGACAAACACACTGAATCTGACTTTGTCAGCTCTGATTTGGGACACTTTGATATCTGTCACTGAAATCCGATACGTGTCCTGCTGTCAGCTCAGGACTCAGTGCCTCCTGTGATGCTGAAGCTGAAACCTGTTGCTGCTGCCTCTGTTCTGATTGCTGACCTCTGTTCTGATTGCTGACCGCTGGATGAGCCGCGTGATGCTCTGTTCTTTTGGGTATGTGGGTCAGTTTAGGAGCTGATCTGTCCACACCGACGTCACACAAACACCACATTTAAACAGCTGACAAAAATATCAGATTTGGGCCACTTTCAGCTGCTGTGTGACCGAAGCCCAAGTGTCTCTGTTTGTTGAGTCTCTGTGAAGTGAAGGTGGACGATGTGACAAAAACAGAACATCTGGATACCTGATTAACTTTAACAATGAGCATCACAGTGTTCAGAGTTCCTGATGGGGCTAAATGGGTTACAGTGCGTGAGCAGGATTTGAACAGGATCATGAAATTGACTGTTTGAAAAGGAACACAAGATCTAACGTTTGATAAAATATCTGTTTACAAAATAAAAAAAGAAATGAAAATATGTACCGTGCAAAATTACAGGCACCCAAAAACACAATCTAAAACGTTTTAATTGGTCAATGAGCGATACATTACTTAATAATGTGTAATGTGTAAGAATAATACAGTAGGTAGTGATTTAATGTCTTTTCCAAATCTCTCCTGAAGGAAGTCCAGTATTTACAGTTATCATCCAACACCTGCTTCACCTAATCAGTATTAAATGAAAGCTGCTGATGGGCTTTAATAAATCCATGTGATGCTGGAGGAGAAATCTGTGCTCTTCAGATCAGCTCAGCTCCTTTTAACCTACCTGTGTTTGTTTATTTGTCTGTGCTCTACACTGTAAAATGAGTTTCTCAGTTAAACCTAAAAATACTCCACCTGGTAACAGTGAGCTGTTTTAGTTAACCACAGATAATTACTTTGAATTAACGATTATTCAAATCAGAGTAATTTGGTGAGAAAAAGAATTTAATTGCCTGTTAGTAACTGAAGTCGTTCTTTAGGTAGAACTAAAGAAACACTTTTTACAGCCAGATCTACCTAAAAATGACAATGTGGCAACAAGTACATTAACTAGTTTAATTCAACTAAATACATACTTTAAATGAACGATTCTTTCAATCAGCAATAATAATAATAATAATAATAATAACGATAATAATAATAATAATAATAATAATACACTGTAAAAATATATCAATTCAAACTAACAAACAACTGAACAGTTTTATTCAACTCAAAAACTCAAACAGATTCAAAGACTCGTTTATTTTGTTTATTTATGTTGAATTAAACTGGTTAATTTACTTCTCACCACATTTTACAGTGTAATAATGCAGAGTGATGTCATTTGCGTGTATTTCTGGCTGTTAATGATTTATAGGTTATGAATTGAATCATTGATCCATTTATTGAAATCCAGTCATATTTTAATAAATGTAATAAACACAGTGGATTAATTTTAAGGAGGTTTGGATGTTTCTATGTAAGACACAGACTTTTGATATGACACCACTTCTGGTTCCTTAAAGAACCTTTTGGTGAATGGTTCTTCAGAGAACTTTTTACAGATCCAGATATGTGAATGTGAAGAACCTTTTAAAGTGTGAAGAACCTCAACATGATTTAAAGGGTGAAGAAAGATCTGAACTATCTGAACTCTCTTCTCATGGTCTGATCTCTTTATCAGACATAGTGAACCCTCTACTGCATGACGTTGCAACAAACCCATTTTCCTCACTTTACACTAACAACACACATGTTTAACGACAAAGACAGGGTGAGTAATAAAGGGAAGAGTCCAGTCAGTCAGTGAAAGCGTGTGTTTGGTCATGATGTCTCTTAGTGGCCACCTTTAAACCTCTAAACATTCAATATCAGTTTTTTTTATGAGAATTTACAGAAGTGTTTGTTGCCTTGAAGCAACACTGTCGGTCAGTGGAATGGATTCAGCCAGTCACACGCCAGATCGTCAGGAAACACGACCTTATATCATTTCTGCCCGCTGTCGCACGATGTTGCCTCAGGGCAACAGACCCCAAACGGACCCCCGCCCACATTACTGTTTAATAATGTTCTGAGTTTAATAATCAGGTCGAGGAAAGAGAACCGGATATTGGTAACTGCTCTCCTAATGAGTGCAGTAGAGGGGTAAAATATATGAATATTAAAAATAAAAACTGTCTTCGCCTCAGAAAGCGCTCCTTATTATAAACATAAAAGGAAAGATGTTCTTCTATGACGTGTGTTCTAGAGTCTTCACACCGGTTTACGGCCTGATACAGAATCAGCGGATCAGCTGCAGCTCTCATTCTGATTTAATACTGAGTTATGATTTATTTCCTTTTTTATTTTCTATTTTTTAAATTATTTTCTGGATTATTTTCTGATTTATTTTCTTTTTTTTAATTATTTTCTGGATTATGTTCTGGATTATTTTCTGATTATATTCTTTTTTTAAATTATTTCTGGATTATTTTCTGATTTATTTTCTTTTTTTAATTATTTTCTGGATTATTTTCTGGATTATTTTCTGATTTATTTTCTTTTTTTTAAATTATTTTCTGGATTATTTTCTGATTTATTTTCTTTTTTTAATTATTTTCTGGATTATTTTCTGATTATTTCTGATTATTTTCTTTTTTTAATTATTTTCTGGATTATTTTCTGATTTATTTTCTTTTTTTAATTATTTTCTGTGTTATTTTCTGGATTATTTTCTGATTTATTTTCTTTTTTTTAAATTATTTTCTGATTTATTTTCTGATTTATTTTCTGAATTATTTTCTGATTTATTTTCTGAATTATTTTCTTTTGTGTGTTTTTGTTTTGGACTCACCTGCCGCCTGCGCGCGCTGCACGCTCCTCAGGTGCTTCACCGTCATCTCCAGGATTTCAGCCTTCTCCAGCTTAGAGTGCCGCGAGACCTGCACACAACACACGCACGCACGCGCAGATGAGCCTGATTCAGCTCTCATCTCCAACAACCAACAACGCCATTAATCAGTACTGTGACCTGCTCTCACTCACGTCCGCGTGCAGCGCGTGCAGGATGAGCGCCTTCAGCTGCACGAGGCTCTGATTGATGCGCGCGCGCCTCCTCTTCTCCATAGCGGGCTTGGAGGACTTCGATAAGAAACAGTGATAAATAAATCATAACAAACTCCGATCAGTGATCAATCACCACACAGATAATCGATCAGTCATTAATCTACCTTTCGGAGCTCCGCGCTGGGCTTCTGTGATGACGCGCTCACGCACGCGCTGAGCGTCTGGCGCACCGGCGCGTTGTCAGGCATCCTCGAGCTGTTAGTGATGTTACTGATATCTGATCTTCAGGGCGAGCGCTTCTCCCATTTAAACCCTCGCGACAGAGGCGCGCGCTCCTCACGCGACCCATTTAGCGCGCGAGCGCCACGCTCAACGCTCCTCCCGCCTCGACCGTCCGCCAATCAGCGTGGAGAAGACCCTACTGACGGCGCGTGGGTTGAAGCGCGCGCGCCATTGGCTGCTTCTGGAGGACTCGTTTTTTTTTCTACACCCGTTTTAGAGCAAAAGTCCCGCCCATCTGCGCAGGAGGCGGGGCCAGCCGGAATACGGTGAGAAAAACACTTTCATACGAGTACGCATGCGTACAACAAATAGCAGCTGTGAAAATGAAGAGAATGTTAAAAATTAAAAACCTAAAAACACAACATTAATAAACCATTCAAACAAAATAAAGAACAGCGAAAAAAAGCTACAGTGAAGTAATAAACCAGGAATCAGTGACTAATAATAACTTATATCTAGAACATTAAGGAACATATCATTCATAATTAAAGGGCAGTAGATTTAAATTAAAGACTGGCCGTCTGGACACACCAGCAGCTCCTGGACGTTTAAGAGGCCAATGATCTTCTACCTGCTAAGGCTGCAGCTCCAGCTGGAGGTTCTTATAAAGAACCCTGAGTATCTGGAATTCACAGCTTTGAGTCTGAGAGTCTGACTGACGCTCTGCTTCACACTGAAGCGCTAAGGTTCCTCATGAAGAGCAGCTCATATCCCATCAAATACATACATAAATAAATAAACAAATAAATAAATATCAGGCAGGCATTAATTACAGATTATTAATTAATTAAAGTCTTTTACAAACAAACAGCATTAATCTGAGTTATTCTAATATAATTACACTCATTTTTCTACCCTCCCAGGCTGAAGGAGGTTCAGCTCACTCCTCCTTTGCTCCTCCCAATTTTGATCACCTTTGCAGAATTTGGGAACCTTTAATTCTCTAATTTCATGCTTCTTTTATCTAAATGTCCTGATTTGCATATTAATTTTTACTACATCCAGCTGTGCCTGAAAGAAGAGCCTTACTGAGCTGCATACACAGCTATAAACAGAGGTTTCTTTATAAAAGGTACAGAAATTAATAAAGATATAAAAAAATCCTCCACAGACTCAAAAACCTCTGCAGATCACAGATAGTTTGGTACAGCATTCATTCAGAACATTTCTCTATAGTATTTTGGGGATGATCACTTTACAGATCAGTGATAAGTGGGTAATAATGTGATGATATAGTGGTAAAAAGTTGTACTAACCAGATTTTACAATCTCAGTTTTAGATTATTAATAAATAATGAGTTAATAACTGTAACAGTAACAAGTTTATGTGCTGATTTTTTGCAGATTTTGTAGCTGCTGATAAATACCCAGCTAAGACAAATAAAAATAATCACTCTGTGTGAAGAGAAACGTGGTGCGGTCTGAGTTTTGAACTCATTTCTGAACATGTTCTCTGTGCTTTATAACTTATATATAGCTTATATATAGCTTTACAGTAAAGGAAGATGTGCTGATGTTTCCAGCTGTGATCTCAGTGTATTTTACTGATCACTGTCAGTAGGTGGAGCTGCATAAACTCATAGAACAGCCATCAGTGATTATAATTCAGGGCAGTTTGTGTTTATGAAGAACTTCTGTTTGCACCTGATTTGAGCTGCAGGAGCTGAGAAACAGAATGGAGGAGGTTATATTAAAAGCATAAGAGGTAGGAAGTTCAGTAGAAATGAGAGAGTTAGTGTTTTAATCCCACCTCACTGCAGCAGAACCGCTACACTGCGCTACCCTGTGAAACCCTGTGAGGCTTTAAAAGGACTGTGGTATTAATTAGACATCATACTGTAAGAGATCAACATCTCATCACCATAAATATGAAAAAGATACCTTTGAATGAAGTTTGTAAACATTATTTTTCCATCTGATTACTGAACAGTTACCACGGCAACTGTAACATGCTGTTAACCAGCAGCTAGAACATGGTCGTGTAATTTTCAGGCTGGTTTGACTTGTTATGATAATATTAGCTTATCATTAACCACTTGTCTGTAAAGTGCTACCAATAAATGATTAGGTAGTGGGAACCTAATAATAAGGCTAATTTAGCAGGAATTACACATGGGGTCATTTTCAAACCGACCTCATATGGACACAAACATTTCCATCTGGAGGATTTTTATGAAAAGTGTTTTCACTCTTCTAAAGGTTTGCTGATGTAGAAACGGACATCAGAGATAATGTTTTACGTAGTTTAGAGGAATATTGTTTATCGATACATGAACCGTCTCAAATATCCAAGTTGGAAATGTTTTTTTCTGGGAATAATAACAGATTTACACGTTCATTGAGGTTCCTGTGACGGATTCATCTCAACCAAACCAAACAAGCCCACACGGTGTGGAGGAGACGAGTGTGTTCATTAAAGACTGAGACGGACGTCAGCGAGGACGGGAGGTGGGTGTAGACTCTTATGGACATAAATAAATGTAATAAATTTATTTTCAAAATGTCATAACAAAAATTTGATGCCTTTATAAAACCGTGGAACCTCTCTGGTTTTGAGGGAGAACCGAAATCACCATGACAAATTAATCAGGTTCTCATTGTTCATTAGAACAAGTTTTCTCAGCAGGTCAAAGCCAAAGTCTGTGGAGAACGTCCTCCTCCTTCAGAGGGTCTTACTCCCTCTGAACATCCTCCTCCCTCTGAGCGTCCACCTCCTTCTGAGCGTCCTCCTCCCTCTGAACCTCCTCCTCCCTCTGAGCCTCCTCCTCCCTCTGCACTCGAACCCTCTCCTGACTCTCCTTCAGGACAGAACAATATGTCCATTCTTCCTCGAGCCATTTTCCCATGTCAGGATGTGATCAGGGAGCGTTTGGTGGGAGAACATCGTATTAGAGTCCTTCACTCTGACAGACGGCCTTTCTGCCCCAACCTCTGCTCACCAAAACAAACTGCCCCCAGAACAACAAGGGGGGCAGGAGGAGTCTGGGACACCCTGAGGAGACACTACTGGACCTTCTACGTTCACAGACACAGACACTTCTTCAGACGAGTCCACCAGGTACACTATTAACATAAAGTTCCTCAAAGGTTCCTGGCTCAGACGCACGGTTCCTGATAGAAAACCTCTGGGTTATATTTAGATTCTCCCTAGTTTATTATATTCACACTCACATCTCTCACAAAACCGGCTCTTTGATCCTCAAAATCTCAGGCTTATTACAGACTGAGGCTTATTATTCAGTAACTACAGGGACTTCAGTGCAAACGGGTGATATTCTTTATTAGAATATCAAGTTCACATATAAATCACTTCTTTCTAAAATGGTGATCTTATAGGAAATAACGTTCTTCACTTTAATGTGCGTTAATGTAGTACGTTTATTATTGTTATTTTGGAGGATTTCCATTGGTCTATTGGTCTAAATGCTTACCCAATGTAATGAGCAGGTTCACAAATTTTGATCGAAAAATGATGATATTTGAGCTGATATTTATTGATTTGGTTTCAGAGTTTCAGATTTTGTTTTATGACACTCTCAGAAATAAAGGTACTAGACTGTCACTGGGTCAGTTCCCCTCCTGTCACTGGGGTGGAACCCTCGCGGGTCCATCTCAGTACCTTTAGTCAGGGAACATAACTGAACCATAATCCACTGAAATGATATGTTCTAAGCTGTACTGACTCCACACACCCCGTCTCGTCTCCAGGCTTTTATTTTACTGTTCTGTTTAAAACATTCGGTTATGAAAAGGTACAAATACAAACTTTTCACCTGGAAACACTTATTTAAGGTTCACAATCAGACCTTAAAACCGCTGTTGGAGCTTTGAGGGAACATTTACACTGTTTGTACCTTGATGAAGGATAAATGTTCCTGAACAGAACCTTTATTTCTAACAGTGCACTATACAGTAGAGATGCTCTTGATAAGAGCTTAAGTCTTCACAGACATACATAATAATTCATAAAACCTCCACATATTTCTGTGTTAAACCTTCTGGACACTCTAAGTATCACTAACACTCATTTACAACCTCACCCAGTTCCACAGAGGTGGTGAATTTTCACACAGGACCATGCAGGAACCCATACTGACCCCTGTTCTCCACCCATTGTCTCCAGCAGAGATCTTTAAAGAGGAGAGGAAGAGGCGTGGCCCATTTTGACGTGCAGTTCCGATCCCCATTGTCAGTTTTAGATTGATGAGGTGAGATTCGCCCCTCGCCCTGCTGGAGGGTCTACAGAGCGTTTCCAGACGGAGTTCACGTCCCAGGCCCGGAGGTTAAGGCCAGAGCGGAGGGCCGGGTCAGGCTTCACTTTCACATTCAGCGCTGAGCTCGACGGGAGGCTCTCTAAAGCAGAGTGGAAGACCACAATGAAAACACATGACCACTTTCAGTAAGTGCAGAATACATTTACCACTCAGACCAACCAGGCACAAACTACAGCGCTAACACGGCTCACATACGTCTGTTAAAGTGTGCTGATCCCCGAAATCTCAGAGCCCAACGTCAGAAGACCATTTCCCAAAGTCAGTTAAAGCTTTATTAAATGGTGTTTGATGGGGACTGAGATGTTTGAGGGGGTCTACAGATGTCTAAATGGTCTACTGGGGTCTGACGGTGCGGGATATGTAGATCTGATGGTGTCTGATAGTGCTGGATGGGGTCTAATGATCAGATCTCATGGGGTCTGTGTTGGATGGGGTCTGATGATCAGATCTGATGGGCTCTGATGGTGTTGGATGGGGTCTGATGTTCAGATCTGATGGGATCTGATGGTGTTGGATGGGGTCTAATCAGATCTGATGGGATCTGATGGTGTTGGATGGGGTCTAATCAGATCTGATGGGGTCTGATAGTGTTGGATGGGGTCTGATAATGTTGGAAGGGGTCTGATGATCAGATCTGATGGGGTCTGATAGTGTTTGATGGGGTCTGATGATCAGATCTGATGGGGTCAGATAGTGTTGGATGGGGTCTGAAGATCAAATCTGATGGGGTCTGAAGATCTGATGATCAGATCTTATGGTGTCTGTTGGTATCTTATGGTGTTTTGAGTTTGATGGAATTAGCTAATGTCTGATGAGTCTGCTGGTGTCTGCTGGGGTCTGATGGTGTGTGATATTCAGATCTGGTGGTGTTTGATGGGTTCTTCTGGTGTCTAATAGGCTGTGATGGGGTCTGAAGGTGAAGTTGATGGTCAGATTTGATGTCAGATCTGATGGGGTCTGATGGTGCATTCTGGTGTCTGATTGGGTCTGAAGATCAAAGCATTCATTTATTTTGTTTAATAAAGTAATTAGATCCAGATTCTCATTGCTAAGCGTAGATACCAGTTTCTACATGTTTCTATTAAATAACCAAACTCCATTGTTTTAATGTACATACATACAAACATACATCATCTAAACCGCTTATCCTTCCTTAACCTGTGTTTTAGTGTATGTGGTTCAAATTCAGAGTTTGGTTCTTAAAGAGTTGAACAACATTTTCTTTTCATTTCTTTCCTTATTACATTTTTAAATCTGTCCGCTGTGAAATGCAGCCATTCAAAACACAGATTATTTAGGATCAAACATCCACGTTTAGTAATGCATTGTAAACAAACAGGCTGATGAATTCTCAGCGACTCATTTATTCCTGCTTACTGCACCTTTAATCCGGAGCACATCAGACGCTCTCTATGCAGCACAGACCATCTTCTGTAGCTACACGAGTCTTTCAGGCTTTCTTTAAAGGCGTCAGCCACACACGCCGCCGCTGGCTTTCTGCAGCTGAGCGCTGAATGCAGACCTTCACTGATTGAACTGCATGGGTGGCCAAATTTCAGCTCATCATCAGGGAGTTTCTCTCGTTCAGCCTCTCTTTGTAATTAACAACACGTATCTAGTGCTGACCACATAGTCTTCAGTCTCAGGTATAGAATACAGACTGTATGTGCTTTAAAATATTAACTCGCTCTGGTGCCAAAACCAGTATCAGTGAATATCAGTGAAAGAGTCATTTTAGTATAAATCAGCTATTCTAAATGGAATCAGCACCAGCTGTGATAAAGACCAGCTTAGTGAGTGTAGTTTAGTTTGTTACTGTAAAAGGCAAACATTTAGTTTTTAAATTTAAGAGCACTTAAAACATGCAATCAAAGAAAAAGAGTAACTTTACCAGAGAAGGATGAAACCCATTTAGCGTTCATGTAACAAGATTATATTTGAAGTCATTTTGAACCACAGCTGTTGGTCTATTTATAAGAAAATTCTAGAAGAGTAGAAAACAAATAGGATTTTCATGTTATGCAAAATAATAATAATATAAAACTACAAAAATGGAGACGCAAGGTTTGAAATCCCACATTAAGAATATATTATGTACTTTTATGTAAGAAAAAGAATAGGGCCCATTACAGACCCTTGAGGCACTCCACAGTTAAAAGGATACATTCACCAGTACTAAGACATCATTTCTAATCCTAACTCTGCAGTATCTGACCCTGAGAGCTTCAGTGATGTGCTGCAGACATTAGCCTGAGCAGATTTGATCTAAAATATTGTTTTTTTTTCACAAATATCCAGAAACTTTTTTTTCAGAACAACAGAATTAAAAGGGAGCTTCAAAGTGTCTATAATTCTATTCAGTTAAACGACTGTGAAAAATTCAGAGACCAGGAAAAAAGCAGGAAACACATTTATCAGAAAATTACCCAGAATCCTCAACAACTAAATCTACTCTCAGCTGTGTGAGTCAGTGAGTCACTCTTTTCTTCATTCCAGCTTCCATTCTGTTCAGGAGACTCACTTTCAGCTCCTCAAAGAATCTGCAGACACACCTCCACAGTTCAGTCTTAGAAGCTGGTTGATAATTTTCTGAAGTGATCAAACACATTCAGTGGTGTTGAGGTCTGGACTCTGGGGTGGTCAGTCCATTGTTCAGCTTCTTTGTTTGATGTGTCCGTCTCCTTTTCTCATTGAGGTTCTTCTTGATCAGCTACACATCCTTTCAGACCCACAGCGCTGAGTCGTCTTCTCACAGTGGAAGGATGGACAGAAACACCTGTGGATGTTTTCAGATCTGATCAGCTTGATTTTCTCCTCTCTCTCAGAGATGAAAGCTTTAAGTGCTGTTTATCTGATGAGGGCAGTTTTGGGGTTGACCAGCTCTTCCAGGTGGTTGTTATATTTTTCTTACATTCTCTTTCTGCTTCCTTATGCAAGTTGATTATGTCATATTTGATCTCCTGAATGAACAGCTTGTACTTAATGGGACTTTTTTTTTCTAGAGTTTAAATAAATGAAAGGTTTCTGATTTCCGCACAATACTGTAAAAATAAAGTCTGGCAAAACGAATCTTTTATTGAGCTGAAGTTCACGGTTGTTTTAATTCTATTTTACAGATGACAGTGGTGTAAAATTATGTTATACAGAATTAAATCAGAAATTAGAATGGACTGTTCCACTGTTCTATCAGTGCAGTTCCACTGTTCTAGCAGTGCAGTTCCACTGTTCTAGCAGTGCAGATTTTATTGATATGTCATTAATGACAGGTTGCCCTGAGCTGCCCCCCCACCCCACTTCTCAAACCCTCTGTTTGGTTTTAAAGGCTCCTGATTGGATCACCTGTAGAGTGAGAGGATAACAGTGCTTTGAGTGAATGTGGTCAGTGAACACTGTGGTTTTTGTGTTGAACTGCGCTCGATAAGCTCTGGTGTTGGAATGAATCCAAACCTTTTAACCCTGCAATTCAGTGATTTCCGTGGTGTCAGTGGTGGCACAAAGAAAGCCCCGCCCCCAGCTGGCCTGCTGCTCTGTCATCTCAACCACAGTGTCCAATCACATTCTCTACAGCAGCAGAGAGCTGCAGGTCAGTAACCAACCGGATGCAGCCACTGGTCAACTTGTAGTGGGAGGGGTCAGAGGTTACCTCACAGACCACACCCTTTAGAAGTCATCAGGCTGATGATTAATAGATTTTTCTTCAGGGTCATGGTGGAGACCTACAGCTGGTCACCTTCATTGATCCGACTGACCAGGCAAGATCTGGTCAAATGGCTGATTTTAAATCACTGATGTGGACGCTATGGGCTACTGCTCCGCTGCAGCTGCACTGACACACTCAACCCAGGCATTCAATCAGTTCATCAATCATATGAAATCATTCTTTACAATCATTTTAGAATTTATATTCAAATTACTCAAACATCACTTAACAGTTTTCCCTTGAAATGCTGCAGTAAGAGGAATGGACAGAAATGCAGTTTATTAAACAGTAAACAGAAATTCAGATCTAGATCAGCAACAAACTCTCTGAATATGTAAACCTGTTTGGAGAAACAGCTTAAAAGAACAACAAAAAGCTTTCAGACTCTGTTTCTACTGATGACATACGGCATCCAAGCAGTTTAGAGCTGACAGTGATGGAAGTTTCCTAAAATAGGTGATAAATAATGAAACGTCTTTTGTACACACATAATTTATAACCACCTCACAGAGTGACTAATGAGACATTCTGGTTTTATTCATTTATTTTTAATGTATTCTCCAAAAATAAAATCAGTTTGGTTTGGTTTCTTCCATTTATATATAATTTCCATGTAATTGTCTTTTGCTGTATCGTATTAATAGTGTTTCCTGGGTGATCGTCTCATGTCTATTGGACAGAGAACTTACTTGTTTACTTTTAGAAATATTTCCTGACTGAAAAAGTCAATATTTTTATATGATTAGCTGACAAATAAGAATAAAAAGTCTTTTGAGTTACATTTAACAAAAGATGCTAAAATGTCAATGATGAAATAATTCTTTCACCAGTCTGGTCAGTGTTTAATAGCAGTAATTAGTAGTCCTGTGAAATAATCCATTGATTTACACTGTTTGACTTGAAGAAAATGTAAAGTGAAACGTCATTTCTGTATATTAATAAGGAAAACACCTGAGTGACCTGAAAGAAACTGAAAAAAAAGAAGAAACTCTAAAATAGAGCTTTGAAGTTTGGGTGGTGCCACTCCTCCAAAAGTAGAGGGGCAAAACAAACAAACAAAAAATGCATCTGGCTATGCATTTAATAATTAGGCCACTGACTAAAACCACCTTTTATATCATGCTAAATGCCTCTATAAACCTACTGATTAGCAGGTCAGTTAGTAAATCCACACAGTGTGGCACTGCATTGACTCATGTATCGCAGTTTTACCAGATTAATGAGCTGCAGCTCCTCTCACTGAACACCAACTCACAGAGGCTCTACTGCTGGAGAAATGTCCTGCCTCCCAGCTGAAATGGAGATTCTGATTGGTTCTGCTGCTGAGTGTAACTGTCTATTTGTGTCAGTCAACCCTCCATTCAGTTTGGGGAAAGTAGAGGTGTTTATTTCTTTGTAAACACCTGAACTCGTGGTTAAGAAGAAATTTCCTCTTATACCCACAGTTTTCACTAAGACTCTGACTCACCAGTGTTCTCTATGTGGGGTTTGTTCTCAGGTGAGAACAGAATCTACACCCACTCAAGAGCACAGAGGAGAGAACGGTTCTGCGCTTTAAGAACACGTCATGAATCGTGACTAAGAACAGACTTAGGAGGATACTGGGGAACGAGGTGTTTTGTTCAGACGTTTTAAGGAACTTGTTTTAAGAGCCTCTGAACCCAAACTGAGCTTCCAAAAGTGCCTATAATTCTGCAGAACCACTTCAAATGAATGACATGGAAGTGTTTCTCCTCCTTCACAAGTTTGTTTGCCAAGTCCGAGAGAACTCTAATCCGGTACGCCTGCGGGGGCAGCATGGTGACCTTCGACCTGGCACAAGAGGCTCTGCTGGTTAATCCAGTCTCGTGGGGCTCGCCCCTGCAGGAGAGCTGACAGTGAGATGACTCAATTCAGCTCAATTCAACTCTTATGTATTAACTGCTGCTTTACATCAGTGGACTGACGGCGGAGAGCCGTCCGGGGGCTTTAGGTCACACTGAAGATAAACGCGATGTTTGCTAACATCTTCATCCAGAGTGAAACAAAGCCTGAAGACAAACAGTGTGTAAGTGTTCAGAGGTCCGGGAAATAAAAGTCCTCCTCAGGATTTTGGTCCAACTGCCTGGACAGCTCCACTGCAGGTTTGAGCTGATTAGAGAAGACAGACAGAGTTTCACTTTGTGGACCTGAATTTCGACTATGAGGAACTTAATGCTTAATGTTTCAAAGATTAAATTAAAATAAAGTAGCACAATCCCCTGTTTTAAAAAACTACATTACAAGTAAATGTGTGAAGACATTCTAGCAGCAATATGGTCATGACAATAGGCTGAGTTTTGACTGAGCTGAGAAAACACACTTGAATGTATTAGTGGATCTGAAGGAATCGAACACAGAAAAAAAGAAAAGGGCCCAAAGTAGATCCTTGAGGAACTCCACAAGGTGATATAGTAAATGGTGAAGCAAATACACTGTAACTTACCTAAACATCTCCTGTCTAAAAGGGAAGAACTGAATCAGTCAATGGAAGCCGTTGGTATCTGGGTGCTTTGTGTCAGACTGAAGAAGGTGATGTTTGCTAGCATCCTTATTCAGAGGCAATACTGAAGTGTTAAAGAATCCATTGGTAACAATGTTTCAGAGATTAAAGAAAAAGTTGGGCAAAAATAAAAAACTTGTTTACTTTATTTACTGTTATTTACTTGTTTTGAGTTTTGAGAGTAAACAAGTTGAGCGAGGAGTTGGGCGTGTCTGATATTAACAAATACACAGAAATGGAAACACTTGCTAACACTCAGGGGCACTTTACCCACCCTAAAGGCCAGAGAAAGAGGCCTTGTACTAAAGGAGCGTCTCCCTGAGTGGACCGCCATGTTCTCCAACAACTCCATTTACCAACCCCCCCAACTGTCCGATCAGACACAAATCTCCATAAGGGCCTGTGGGTCTGGAGCATGGGGCTGTCTGGGGGGCTTTTGAGGAGGCTGGGGGTCTTTTGTCTGGTCTGGAGCTCCAACACAAGCAGCCTGTGTGATCCGCACGTGGGGCGAAAGCAGTGACAAGCCAGCCCACTGAGCGCGCTCAGTACAGTCCCCCAGCTAATGGAACAGAATAGATTTACCTACCTCAGAGCCTTTCAGCAGCGCTTTTGTTTTAGGCTGGATGAAGAGGGGTCCTAAAGGGGGGCTGAAGAAAGCTGAGCTGAAAATATGGTGGATTTTTAAAAGATTCCAGCTAAAGAGAAAAGTGGAGCTCAGAGAGCCTGGGAACCTCAAAATGAGCTAAAGGGATTTGGAGTAGAAAACCTTCTGATCTACTGACTTTCACTGTACCTTCACTGTACCTTCACTGTACTGTCACTGTACCTTCACTGTACCTTCACTGTACTGTCACTGTGCTGTCACTGTGCTTATGATTATCATCATTTCTAGCATTATTACTGCCCAGTAGTTTCTAATGTCTGCTCTGTAAAATTACCAGTAATTTAGAATAAATTCTCAGTGCTAAAGCTTTGTCAGCTTAACAGACACAAACAGTCTCAATGATAAAGATTATATTAAAATATATGATATATTAATAAAACCAGATGACAGCTTAATAAGCTGCCTTCCAGTCTTCTCAGTTTCTACATGAGAAATCTTTTTGATCTGATTCCACTGCTGTAACTAACTGCAAAGCACAAGTAAGAGGCAGCTGAAATAACATCCAACACAAACTGAATCCACCGTTATTATTCCAAAACCAGATATTAGCTCTAAATCAGGAGCTGAGACTCATCAGGGACTCGGTAGATCTCATCTCTCCACTTTCACAAGTTTCAACTTTTCCAGATGCCTCTAAAGCAGAAAGCGTGTAGCTTGTTGCTGTGGTGTATTTCACTTACAGTCCTACAATTCTTATTAAGATATTAAGTCTAATGTTATATTTAAATGCATGAGCAGATCAGAGCCCATTTGAGCCCACAGAAGCACAGGAGCTCATAGGCACCCAGAGAAACCTCCAGGAGCCCACAGAAGACCAGAGAAACCTAAAGGAGACCACAGAAGACCAGAGAAACCTACAGGAACCTGGAAAAGCCTAAAGGAGCTCACAGGAGCTTTAATAAAATCCTACAGGCACTTTTTCTTTAGAAAACTAAAGAAGCAGGCAGAAGCCCATACGTGCACATAGAAACCTACAGGAGCTTACAGGACCAAACATTAGTGCAGAGGAGCCCTACAGAACACTACAAGAGTCAACAGCAGCCTACAGAGTCCTACAGGAGCCCACAGGGTCCTACAGGAGCCCATAGAAGCCTGCTACAGAAACCTCCGGGAGGCCACAGAGCCTCAGTGAGAGGGCTGAGGTAGGATCTGGAATAAAGAGTCCTTGTTCTCGGAGCTGAGCTAAAAATGATGGAATTAACTAATCTCAGAGACATAAAGCAGCCCAGCAGCGAGCGCGGACATTTCGCTTTTGTCTTACAGTTCAAATGCTTTTAACAAATTCCAAAAAGCTTCACGGAGAACCAAAACGCAGTTCACATGTAAGTCTCGCCATTCGAACATGAAAGTGGCTCCTCACAAATAAAACACTGAGGAACCTGAATGGCCTACTTAGCATGTAGATTATATGCTGTTTTGGCGCATTGATAGACTTACCATGTGTATTTAAATGATAATATGTTGGGAGAAGGCAGCGGCTTGTAGCGGCCGGATTCCTGTGCGATAGCGTGTGAAGAATTTCAGCCGGGCCTTTTTCAAACATAGAAATTGCTAAAAGCGCAATCATGGGCTAATCCAGGAACACATTACTAAGGCAGCCCGGGTAACAGGCTTAGCGTGCCGTGATCTACTCCGCGCCTGTGAGGATCGGAATAGCCCAGTTCGAGCTAATTTGAAATTAAAAATGCGTGACTAAATCTGCTCCAATCACAGAACAATGTCCTTCAGCCCCGTTTCTTCAAACCACCAGTAAACAATGAGTAACGACTGAACTTGATGAACTTATTCAGATAGATTTGACATCATGATACGGTTTAGATCAGATTATACCTGAATACTGATTCTACTGTCTAATACTGTCGGCCAAGATGGACTCTCTGTCCAAAGATGGTATTTGTAACAGGTCTGGATGGCATTCCAGCTAGATGTGACTGCATTACACATGCTGTCATTTTATCAGCTGAATTAGATATTAATCCATTCGGTTATGAAAGACAGGCATCAGAAATGGCCCAGAGAAGATGAGCACCACATCTATGAGTAGTTTCCAGACCCAGATTAGGCCTTTTTCTAGATTAAATACAATATTTAATGGTATAAAACACCTGACACTTCAGTTTAGTCCAAGACTCAGTATAGAAACCAGCTCTGAAATTCAGAAAAGGTTGTTTATGATCAGATATGAATATGTAAACAGAACCGTATTTATAAAATTTAATCAAGATTCAAAAGTCGTATTCTACAGATTCCCGTTTACTGTTTTCATGAAACACATTTAGAACTAATAGATGTGAACAGAAATTTTTGGAAAGCTCTGTTAGCTCTGATTTATAAAAGCCTTTTGATGCAGTAAACCCTAAAATACTGTTGTCTAAATTATGAGTTATGAGTTTTTTAACTGCAGTAATCACAGAAAACATTTCATCACTCGTTTTCAGAAAGTGCAGTTTTCTAAAGTGGAACCAGAGACTGATGATGTTCCCCAAGGTAATGTTTTTGGTCCATGGCTCTTGCAGAAGTTTTCCAAATAAAACTAATGTTGATTATCTTAGCTGAGTTTTTCATGGTGGGATTGAGTTCCATACCAGACAGGCACAGTTCTTGGATTTTGGCATCAAGGCTGGTAAAGTGTTACTCTAATAATGCCAGTAATGTCTGGATGGTTGACTTTACAGCTGTCACAGTATGAACTAGTAGATCGGTTCTGAGGCCACATCCCAGGACCAGTTCGGCAAAAATCTATCTGAAGAATTTAAGTGGTTTCCAGAACAGCTCAGCTTAGGTCTAGTAGAATAGTTAATAATGGAGCTACAAACTACCGGCCAAAGTGTTTCATCTTCCATGTCAGTGAGAAATATTACACATGATAGTTTAGTCAAAGTTCATTGTTTGAAAATGCCAGCTGGACTTCATCATGTACTTTTTTTGTTCTCACAGTTACAATATCAGACATAATATATATAATTATAATTAGTCTGTTTGGAGAAAATATTTGATAAAAATGGAATTAAAACTTGTGGGAACTTTTAAAAGTTCACAAAAAAGTATTTGCAGCAGAGTTTTTAAGTATTGCATGGCTACTAGAATTAGCTAGAACTTTTAATGGAAATCCATGACATCACCTGTCAGGTCCTAGGTTAGCATGTTGGCATGGAAGAACCTTAATCATCCTCTTTGTAACTGGGAGACGAGAGAACCACAGAGAAGAGTGACGGTCTAATGAAGGTGGGCTGTTTAAATGGGCAGCTCTCAAAACTCAAGACCAAAGATCAAAGACCAAAATCTACAGAAACTCAGTCTGGTTACTCACACATCAGGTTACCTATCTATCGGCTTATTCATCAGCAGAGTGGAATAATTAAATACAGCTAATGAAATTTCAGATTTAACTCCGTTTTCCTGATCAGAGGCTTCATGAGCAGGTGAGTCTGTGCCTGTTGGTGTAGAAGTGGATTCTCTTTGTTTTCCTCTGTTCTTTCTTCATTTCTGAGGCAGGAATGTGTAAAAATGTGTACTGTGCCTCTCGGAGCCACGGCATTCCCAGAACATTCCAGAATCAGAAGCTTGTTTCTCCCATTTATGTGCTGTTTACTTACAGGATGACCGGGATCATCAATTCATGACTCCTCCTTATCCAGTCATGAATATTCCTATAATCCACTGCCTCTATTCCACAGACCCCCGTCCGCCGAGGCCCCGCGGTAACCCCGAACTCTTTCAGCCGCGCCCCTCAATCCCACCATTCACTCCGCTCAGCCCCGCTCCCGCCTGCGGACCTCCGGGACCCCCGACACACAGCACCCCTAAATCCCATAATCGATGTGTAATTGAAGGCTGAAACAGAGCGAGCGGCGGATAATAGAGCAAACACAAAGCGGAGGGAGCGGACGGACTCGGCCAGCGCTGCCCGCCGGCTCTGTTAACCCCATTACGGTCATCATTACCGAGACTGGACTCGTGACTGGACAGAATTATTACAGTCATTAACAGAACTCAGTGTTAACCTTTACAGAGAGGCAGCTTCACCACCAGTAAGACAATCTGAGAGGTTATTACTGTTGTTCACATCATGGGTGTGTCTCGCCCCCTCTTTTGGTCTCATTGGCCCCTAAACCCTAGACCCCCCCTAAAGCTCTGACCTTAGAATCATGCCTGGGTCAGAGTTTATGTTGTTTTTGCTGTTTGTGTCAGAAATTACAGAAAGAAATGTGAGATTTCAATATAGAATCTAAATTATGCACACATAATAAATCTGGTAATAATTCTCAAATTCTCGGGTTCAACTTTCATGCAACTGGTCCAGTGTTGTGAGTTGCATGCAATTTGTGTGCAACTTGACTGATACACGAAGCAAATCACAACACAAACAGAAAACTGCACACGACTCTCAGTTACTGCACTACTTACCCACATTGGCAGCGTTTGATATATAAACTCATCCATATGGTTTTATTCTCATTTTAACATATTCTCACTTAGCGTTCATCTTCCCAGCTGTCACTGATGCTCTTTCCTATATCTGTGACTCACTTCTACACCAACAGGCACAGACCCGTCACATTTGGAGCTCACATTTCGCTGTTATCGAAAACCTCGTATCTCCATTTTGACGTTTTTGAGTTTTTGACATATTTTGAAAATGCCTGTTACCCTTTACACTGTGTGTAAATTTCATGATGAATGGACCAAAAGAAACGACCCAAAAAGACTCGGAGAAAAGTCTGGTTCCATTGACTTACATTAAAAGTAAAGTCTGTTTTTTCCTTCTCCTGTAAAGTTACTGTTTTGGAGATGTGATGTACAGCAGTGATTTGTTTATTGTTTATTGGAAAATAAAATGAGAAGATTCACACAGAACGATCTCCTTTTCACCCACCTGATGAAACCACCTTCTGTTTCAGTTTCTTGTCCATTGATCTGGATCCAGTGAAGTCAGTCATTTGTAAGTGGTGTTGGATGTGATCACCTGATGCGCCATCAGCGTTTTGACTGACTGTCTAACGAAACGTCACAAAGTTGAACTGCCTGCAATTTTAATTCTTACCAGAGAGATTTAAGAACACTGGTTGATTGTGTACATTGATCACTTGCTACTCACCCACACCTGCAGCCCCCTCTGACAGAGCGCCCCCTGTGGCTGACACTGAAACATGGATGTTTATTCTGTCAGTGCTCAGATTAACCCCTTCATGAACAGCAACTACATTTAGTGTAAAGAGGAAAATGGTAGAGAACATGTTCTGATTGGTCTAAAGCAGTGGGGTTCTGGTTCTGGTCCTGGAGATCCACTGCTCTGCTCCCAACACAACTAATGAACTAATGAACAAGCTCTTCATGAGGGAGACTTAGGGCAGCAGAACACTACATAACGCAGTCCAGAACTCCAGAACCAGAACCTTCAGTCTGAAGTGATGAGGTGTATTTTAAATGAAAGTCTAAAGGTGCACATATTCATTGTTTTGATTTCATGTAATTTTTATACTTCACAATTAAATTAGAATTTCCTATCGTTTCCTTCATATCGTTAAATCAGTCGTCCCATGTGACCAAAAGACTGAATGTAATGATAGATTTATTTTTAGGCGATGTTTTTAGTTTGACCTTAAACAGTTCTTCAGATTTGTGTTCAGAGCTCAGAGCACATTTAGACCTTTAGGACATACAACAGTGTACGTGTTTATTATTGATCTAATGAGCAGTGACATGGCGCCATCTAGTGGAAGTGATAGAAACTACAACACTGTCACATCAGGATTAATGTAATATTGCATTAATGTGTTCTAGACTAATTTAATACACTTCTAAATCATATATTCATGAGTGACAATCTCTAACCAGCACCATGTAACACTGCGAGTACAATGATTTAGATACGATTAAGCTTTTAATGAGAGACAAATGTGAGTAAACACCTGCTCACCTGCTCAGGTGAGCGTCTTACCTGTTCGACCATCAGTATTAATAATAATCATCACTTCTCATGAACAGTGATGAGAAAAACAGCTCTCTGCAAAAATTAATCTAACTTTCATCTCCATATATAATAAATAAATAAATAAATATTAATCAATCTGGCTCAATTAATCAATCAATCAATCAATCAATCAATCAATCAATCAAACAGTAATCTGAGTGTAGTGTCTGTTTACAGTATCAGCTGATTGTAGTGTGTAGAGAAGCAATAGATTTAGCTACCTAAGCTAACACATTAGTTAGTTATGTTTAAGAGTTGTGGTGCTTATTAGTCTAAAATGACAAAACACAGAAAAGAGTAGAAGAACAAATAAAGCAACAGCAGCTACTTAGCTAAGACTAGTTAGCCAGACAGCTAATTCAGCTAAAGGAAGCTAAATTGTAACAAGCACTGTTTTTAAAAGCCGTAACAGTTATTAAAAATGAAATCACTAAGAATAAATAATCATCTTACAGAGGAAGGTATTCAGCTGATGCACTGAGTTTAAAGTTTAAAGGAGAATAAATAAAAACTAATCCTGATAGTTTTTTACAGTTTTGTAAGATTAAAACAGAAATAAAGGATGTTAATTTAGTCTGACTGTGCAGACGAGTCTGTTCACTGGTCTTACGACTCCAATAATGAGGTCAGTCGTATTTAAATAACAGCAGGAAGGTCAGAGTCCGAATGTTTCCAGTGTTAAAAATTCCCTCTTACAGTAAAATCAGATGAAGTGATGCTATTAAACCCTCCGCATGACTTTCTGCAGAAACGTCCAACAAAAACAAAAGCATGTGCACTTTGATCTGGATGCTGGACGTCCTCACCGTCCATCATACATTAACTCTATAACAGCTGCTCGTTTATTTACCACCTGTTACATATTAACTCTGAAACAGCTGCTCCTTTCCCTGTTTATGTTCCTGACAGCAGGTGCAGTTCCCTCTTACGGCTGATAGGTGGCAGCAGCAGGCTAATCTAAATCTACTCATGTCCACTGAATCTGAGGTCATTCAGCACTCACTGCCTGGACTCTAACAAACCGAACTGCAGCGTAAACTGTAAACGATGAGGTCAGTAAACGTGGACGTTCACAGACGTTTACACTGCAGAGTTCAGCTTCACTCACCATCGGCTCTGTTTAAACCAGCCACTGAAACACTCAGCACTGCACAGCTCAGCGACGGTGACCTCAACACAATGAACAATCACAGCTCAGTCCAGTCCCAGAGCTGGGAGCGATCCATAGAACAGAGCTTCCTGTTTTGGTCATTAGTTGTTCAGCGTGTGGATCGATTAGTTACCGTATCACCCAGAGATACTTCAATGATCAGAATCTGCCAATCAGTCAAACACTCAGCGGATCAGCCTCTAGTTTATGTTTAATAAAATTGTGTTTTGTTTAAATATATTTTGAGCACTTTTTCTGGAGAAAAAGCTCCTTTTAAACAGTCTGTTCAGCTCTCTGTCGCTACGTGACTGATTGTGACTATAGTTTCAGTAGATTAAGCTCAGAATAAACAGTAAAGCTGAAGGTATGTTTATTCCATGTGACCTGCAGGGCTGTGATTTCTCCAGATAATCCTTCTGGAAGGTTTTTACGCCTTAAAGCAGATCAGAAACCTGGCTGGTGTTTCGCTGAAACAGGAGGAGAAACTGTGGAAAGTGCAGACTGTAAATGTTGAATCTATACCACATTAATGTCTCTGAGTAGAAGAGGAGATATTTATTTCATTATGATTTGAATTTGCACTGTCAGAAAAAGCCTTTATGGTTCAGCTGTTTATGTCATTTTTTGACATCCAAACAAACAGAAGTGCTGATTCAAACCTGTTCACACTGAATGGAAATCTAATCTAATATAATTACATACTAAATACATCTAATGTGATGTAAATATGACGGATAACCAAGACTAGAAAGATGACAGAGAAACTTTATTAACTTTACTGAATCAAAATTCTGAACAAAGTTTAGAAACAAAAAACAAATTCATAAAATACATATTGAGTATATAAAAGTGAAACATTCTGACTCTCATAAAGACAAACTGGCAAAACTGTTGTCAGTTTTATTTACATTAACAGGGTTCAAAAAGGAGAAGAACCTGCTGGTCTTTGAAGTTCATGACGAGTTCTTTGAAGGTCCAGATGAAACTAAGCGCTGAGGCGTCTGTATGGCAGCAGTAGTAACTGTGGTCCTGTAAGGGTTAATCTGAGGGTTTCCTGCAGAGCGCTGATCCCGGCTCAGACCGCTCTCCTCCTTTCCTCCTCCCTCGTTCCTCCTCCGTGGGCTGGACCTCGCTGAGCTTTAAACAGCTCCTCACACGTGAGGATGTGTCCAGAGCAGAGCCGGTCAGCATGCCGAGTGAAGGAGAACCGAGCGAGGAGAGCTATTCCAAACGCTGCGTGTCCTGGGTTAAATCCTACCGGGACAGGATCGGAGGGATTTTTCCCTCCAAAAGGAAGACGCTGACCATCTCCACCGATGACCCGTCCTACACCGTGCTCTACCTGGGCAGCTCCACCACGCTGCAGGCCAAAGGAGCCGGCTGCACCGACGCTGCGGTCAGTAAGATCTGGAGGAAGAGCAAAATGGGCAGGAACGGCTGCAGGATGCTGCTGACCGTTGGAGCTCAGGGCATTCGGATGGAGCACATGGACGAAAAACAAGCCAAACAGAAGCCGGGTCACCTGTACCTGCTGCACAGGGTCACCTACTGTGCTGCGGACCCCTCGCTGCCCCAAGTGCTGACCTGGGTCTACCGGCACCAAATAAAACACAAAGCTGTGACTCTGCGCTGCCACGCCGCTCTGCTGACCAAAGCGGACCAGGCCAAAGCCATGGAGAACCTGCTGAACCGGACGCTGATGACCGCCCTGACTGAGTTCCAGAGGCTCAAACGCAGGCAGGATGCCAAACGGCAGCAGCTGCAGCAGGCTGGACACGGAACCGTCCCACTGGTGCCCATCAGGAAGATCCTGAACGGACAGAGTTCGTACAGACCGCCGCCCCCAAACACCTGCAGCCACAGGTGGGTTTCACCAGCATGAGGGTCCGAATAAAGAGTTCTGGACAGGTGCATTTCAGTCTCACAGGGTACAACCAATGGAAATGCACCCTCAGAGATACAGCACGACCCTTAAGGTCCAGCTTTACAGGAGAAACGCGTGTATTTGGACATTTTCATAACGTAAATAAGTCTGGAGTCAATACAAAAAAGATAGCAGCTCATTTAAATCTTCCAGGAGGAGTTACGCCGGGTCATGTCTCTCTGTCAGCTGCACGACTGATCATGGCTTTAATTTCAGTAAATGAAGCTCAAAATAAACTGTAAAGCACTTTAAAAGCTCTTTTATTCCCCTGAACTGCAGGGCTGTGATTTCTCCTGCAGTCTGGGGTTAAACCTTCTAGAGTCATGCTTTAAAACAGCTCCTCTTAAACTCAGCTGGACTATTTCTGACTAGTAGTTCAGCGAAACAAGTGGGGAAACTGTGTGGAAGATTCTAAACTTCCGTTTCAGACTACATTACTGTCGGCGAGCAAAAGAGGAAATATTTGAATAGGATTTAAAGTTATTGTTGTGTGTTCAGTCAGAAAAACGTCCTGTAGACTGTTGCTGTTTTTCTGTCCAAGCAGAAGGGAAGTCTAATGTAAGTCTAACTGCACTGTGTGAACCAAATGTTAAACAGACTGTTTTACTCTTTAATACAGTTGATCTGTGTTAACAGTACTTAGTATTTTGAATTAAAATAAAGTATAGAGCCTTCAAAACCTCACTGAAGTACTGAGTAAATGTAACTGATTACTAGCCACCTCTGTCCACAGTGGTCAGAAACTGTGCTCCATCACTGAGGATTCTGTGGGGGAGGAGGAAGAAGAGCGAAACACTGTGTTCCACAGTTACCTGGACGAGGAGTGTTCAGATGAAGAAGGTGAAGAGGACGTGTACCTGATCATCAGTGACCTTCAGGAACTGGACCTTCAAAATGAAGTAACATCGCTCAGCGAGAGCTGTGGACAAAGCATGAGCAGCCAGTCCAGCGAAGAGGTCAGCGATGAGGAGGCACCGGACACACCTGGACACACAGGTTCATACCTGTACAGACTGCCTAACACACCTGTACAGACCAGTTAACACACCTGAACAGACTGTCTAACACACTTATAAAGACTGATTAACACATCTGTACACACAGGTTAACATACCTGTACACACTGATTGGCACACCTGTACAGATGCTTAACACACCTACAGAAAGGTTAACACACCTGTACAGATTGATTTACACACCTCCGGCCAGGTTAACACACCTGTACAGTGTAATAAACACATCTGTACAGACTGATTAACACAGCTGTACAGGTTTGCACACCTGCATGTTTTGAACAGAGCCTTTCATTGTAACCTGTGCCTCGTTAGTTTTTATCAGTTCATATTTTAATTGGGTAAATCATTGTGTTCTGTAAATCATTGTGCTGTTTATGTCAGTGTTTCCCACCACAGTCTTTAGGTGAACCACTATGTGGTCCACTTTTTGGTTCTCTATCTGCTCCCAGCACATCTTCACCAGGTATTCTGTTCTAGATAGCTCAGTTCAGTGTGCTGGGAGCAGCAGTAGAGTGTGACCCGTGTGCAGGGCTGGGCTGGGAAACACTGCTGAACATGAACAGCCGGCTGTAGCTGAGCTGCTCTGCACTGAGCTGGTCCTGAATGCAGTGTTTATGTTTTGATTTGTGTGAATGTGAATAATATAGACTGTAATTAATATTTGCTGTGCAAACGTTTAAGCGTCTGTGAGTATTTGCTTGCTGTAAATAGACAGGCTTTAGTACTGTATTAGATACAGTGACTGTGGGGAAGTAACTGCGATCGAGCTGTGATTGTTTACTGTTATTTATCAATAAACACTGAATTATAAACACATTTTGAGTGTGGCTCTGTGGAGATCAGCTGCAGTGCTGTAAACACAGGACAGAGCTCTAAAAGACCAAACTAAACTAATCTAACAGGCAGAATGAGCTCCGGCCTGGTGTTCACGCTGCTGCACCGCTGTAAGAAAAACAGGAAATAGCTTTCCTTCAGTCTCGGCACGTTCACTCCATCCCGCTGAGAGATTACAGCTACGCTCGGTTCCTCACTTCACTACATGACTAAACAGGTCACTACAGGTCAACCATCCACCATTCACAAGGACCCCATTCATTTCTGCCATTACAATAATTAATGTAGAACAACGCATAGAGCATTACACTCCATTACAAACACCAACCGGCCACTTTATTACAAACACTAACCGGCCACTTTATTACAAACACTAACCGGCCACTTTATTAGAAACACTAACCGGCCGCTCCATTACAAACACTAACCAGCCACTCCATTACAAACACTAACTGGCCACTTTATTAGAAACACTAACCGGCCACTCTATTACAAACACTAACCGGCCACTTTATTAGAAACACTAACCGGCCACTTTATTAGAAACACTAACCGGCCACTCTATTACAAACACTAACCGGCCACTTTATTAGAAACACTAACCGGCCGCTCCATTACAAACACTAACCAGCCACTCCATTACAAACACTAACCGGCCACTTTATTACAAACACTAACCGGCCGCATTATTACAAACACTAACTGGCCACTTTATTAGAAACACTAACCGGCCACTCTATTACAAACACTAACCGGCCACTTTATTAGAAACACTAACCGGCCACTTTATTACAAACACTAACCGGCCGCATTATTACAAACACTAACTGGCCACTTTATCGGAAACACCTACCTTCTGCTTCCACTCACTGGCCACTTTATCAGAAACACAGTGTACGTTCACTGACTGGGTGGAGCTACAAGGTAGGTGTTTCTGATAAAGTGTCCAGTTGGTCAGTATTTACAGTTATAGTAGTGATCTGGGTGATTATAGAAGGCTGACTGTGTGGTGTAGTGGTGGTGCTGGTGGTGTGTGGGGGGTGCAGGTGGTCAGTGTCTGAGAGGCTGAGTGTAAACAGGAAGGCAGGAGAGGACTGTTTACTGAAGAGGAAAAAGGAAGAGAAACAACATCCTGAGAAGTGGAGCCACAGAGACAGACTGTTTCCTCTGAGAGAGAGAGAGAGAGAGAGAGAGAGAGAGAGAGAGAGAGAGAGAGAGAGAGTTAGAGAGAGACACACAGAGAGAGAGAATTAGAGAGAGTTAGAGAGAGAGTTAGAGAGAGACACAGAGAGAGAATTAGAGAGAGAGAGAGAGTTAGAGAGAGAGATAGAGAGAGAGAATTAGAGAGAGAGAGTTAGAGAGAGAGAGTTAGAGAGAGAGAGAGAGTTAGAGAGAGAGATAGAGTTAGAGAGAGAGAGTTAGAGAGATAGAGAGTTAGAGAGAGAAAGAGTGTGTTAGAGAGAGAGAGTTAGAGAGAAAGAGTGTGTTAGAGAGAGAGAGAGTGTGTTAGAGAGAGAGAGAGTTAGAGAGATAGAGTTAGAGAGAGAGATAGAGAGAGAGAGAGTGTGTTAGAGAGAGAGAGTTAGAGAGAAAGAGTGTGTTAGAGAGAGAGAGAGTGTGTTAGAGAGAGAGAGTTAGAGAGATAGAGTTAGAGAGAGAGATAGAGAGAGAGAATTAGAGAGAGAGAGTTAGAGAGAGAGAGTTAGAGAGAGAGATAGAGTTAGAGAGAGAGAGAGAGTGTGTTAGAGAGAGAGAGTTAGAGAGAGAGAGAGAGTTAGAGAGATAGAGTTAGAGAGAGAGAGAGAGTTAGAGAGAGAGAGAGAGTGTGTTAGAGAGAGAGAGAGTTAGAGAGAGAGAGAGTTAGAGAGAGAGAGTTAGAGAGAGAGATAGAGTTAGAGAGAGAGAGTGTGTTAGAGAGAGAGAGAGTTAGAGAGAGAGAGAGTTAGAGAGAGAGAGAGTGTGTTAGAGAGAGAGAGAGTTAGAGAGATAGAGTTAGAGAGAGAGAGAGGGACAAGATGGACAACCAGTGAGAAACTGATATTGATTTTTATTGATTATTATATATTTATGAAATTTGTCTTGACTCTTTTATTTTCCTTTTCTTTTTCTTTGATTACTAATAACCCTGTAAATAACTTATTTTCTAGTGTTCTATTATAATCTATTATATCATCTTTTTCTTATTTTTTATGTGTTTCTTATTAACTGCTTTGGCAACAGAGTATTTCATTACATTCATGCCAATAAAGCACTGTTTATTGTTAGAGAGAGAGAGAGAGAGAGAGAGAGAGAGACAGACTGTTTCCTCTGAGAGAGAGAGAGAGAGAGAGAGAGAGAGACAGACTGTTTCCTCTGAGAGAGAGAGAGAGAGAGAGAGAGAGAGAGTTAGAGAGAGAGAGAGAGACAGAGAGAGAGAGAATTAGAGAGAGAGAGAGAGAGAGAGACAGAGAGAGAGAGAATTAGAGAGAGAGAGAGAGAGAGAGAGAGTTAGAGAGAGAGAGAGAGACAGAGAGAGAGAATTAGAGAGAGAGAGAGATAGAGAGAGAGAGAGAGAGAGAGAGAGAGAGAGTATGAGCTGGTGTGTTTGTGTAAACGTGTGTGTTCACTGATGCTGAATGTGTAGTAAAGTTTGTGTTTTCAGCTCTTTGATCTCTTATTTATTTATCTACACTCATCTCAGCCACTGAGTACGAGTTATTCAGATTACTTCACTGATTACTGTACAACAAACAGTCCTTTCAGTGTTTTATTTACAAACAAACATCACTTAAAAGCTCTTTAACCCCTAAAATCACAGGCTAATTATTCAGTAATTACAGGGGCCGCAGTACAAACGGGCAGAGCTATTCTTAGGCTATAGAAGTGTGTAATAACACAGCACACAAAAGCTTTACATACACGGATAATCTATATAGAGGAAACGTTAATACTTTGGAATTAATATTGTTCTGTTGGAGATGTTTGAGTAAGGCAGGTAATATCACACTTAATAAGTCGGTAATTGGACTGTAATTACACCAGTCTAAGCTGAAATGCGTTAAACTACTTAATTACAGTAAAATGAATTACATTACTGTGACGTACTGCAGTAACAGATCAGCTCAGACTCACAGGAGCAATCAGAGCGCAGTTTAATGGACAACTGAGCTGATATTCTTCAAAAAGAGTGAAGACGAGTCCACAGAGGGAAAACTGACCCAAAAACACAGTCAAAGGCTGAAGATCCAGGAAAACAGCAAATAAAGACAAAACACCAAGAACAGCTGCGGCTCTGAACTGACTTCACAGAGGAGGATCGGACAGTGAGACTAAATAAAGCCCCTAGATTAACGACAACGTTACAGGTTCAGGTTAAAGCAGCTCAGCGTTGGGAGGAGTGCAGCCCCTGGAGGGGTGGAGGAGAAACCTCAGGCACACTGCTTTG
>NW_023494805.1:1815429-1837016 GCF_904425465.1 Colossoma macropomum
ATCCTAAACTGTCCTCCATCAGGGCTTCTCTCTGTCCTCTCTGGTGTTCTCTGACTCTCTGTTACTGTAGTTTCTTGTTTGTTTTGATGGTTTGTTTATTACGGTCATTGTAACCATCTTTGGGTTCTTGAAAAAGGCTTTATAAGCATCATATTATCAGTAATATCACTGTTACTAAACTATTAGTAGTAGCTGTATTGAAATGAGTATTTTCTTAAAAACATCCAGAGAGCCACTCTAATGCAGAATGTTCCAGAGTTTAGCTCCCTTAGATTTTAACATCAACTGTTTTTGGATCATCTATAAGTCTCTGACTAGGTGATCTAATTTCTCTGTACAGCAGCTCAGAAATGTCTTGAAGGGAATCGTCATCATCATCATCATCATCATCATCTTCTTCTTCTTCACCTGAGCGCCGTCTGTGTGTGATCAGTGTTTATAGTGTAACTTCATCCTCACATTCTTTAACTTTCTCTCATTGATATTATTCTGGGAAACACTGTGAAATCCTCCTCAGCTCTGATGCTTCTTCACTGATTAACCTGAGCTCACAGAACGAGTCATCAAATAAAATCTTAACGATTCAGAGTAGCCAGCAGAGACAGGGGAAGCCGAACTGATCCAGGATCAGAACAGATCAGGCCTTTAAGGAGGGAACAGTTCTCTTCTTCATTAAACACCTGAGAAGATCCATGAAGACGGTGAGTGACGGGTAGAATAGTTTCCTCTGTAAACACTAAACAGCCCTGCTGCACTGAAACAGGTCAAACATCCACCACCACAACAAAGCCTTAATGAGTAACCGGCTGATAGAACATCTGAGAAATCACAAAGAATGTCTGAAATGAGGGCGAGGCAGAGATGATTCATCGCTTTATTCTTCATGGAATTCTGTCCTGATCTCCTTCACCTGTATGGTCACCTGTACGGTCACTTGTACGGTCACCTGTATGGTCACCTGTACGGTCACCTGTATGGTCACCTGTACAGTCACCTGTATGGCCACAGGGAGCGAAGGGCTCCTCTCTTTATGAAATGCCCTTCATGCTAAATGTATTCTTAAGAACTCATGCTAACTCAGTCACCCGGCTAGCTAACATTGCATTAGAGGCAACTTTACAAAGTCATACTTCTAAAAACAGTGAATCAACACATCATCATTCTGCTTCACTTTGACTCAAATGTGCTCATATTTTGAGATCTGCAGTTACTTTTGTTCAGATTCCACAAGATTCTCAAAGCTACGTACAGTTTCATTTTACTCTGTTATGAATTTGACTGGATAATTTAATAAGAATGTTCAACTAAAACATAAAACAATACTCAAATAACTACTTTGTAAGGATACTTAAGTGTTTTTTGTTCCATGTTGTTCCTGGAGGAATGTAATTTCACTCCACTGTGTACTTCTACAGAGACGGAGTGACAATAAAAGCCTCTCGACTCGACAACTTTAAATGTGCTCTGTAAATAGCGTGACCAGCCTGTAGATTCTGGTACAGTAAATTGGACTAATGCTGTGTGTACATGTTTAAAAAGTGCGATGTTCACAGACATATGGAGCGTAAACATCAGTACGGTGACAGCACACGCTGAAATGGGTGGTGCTCTAAAGAGAGATTCGTCAGTTTAGGTGCAAAAAAGTACTGAATGCAGGAAAACAGCACCTTTGCTCTTGACAGTCATTCATTTTGAAATATTTTTATTGGCTTCAGACTTTTTTATTTGAATAGAAATCTGAGGGGCTTTCAAGTGGAGCTTCACCTGGAACTGATGTTCCTAGATCTGCTGCAGCAGCAAATGTTCAGTTCTAGATATCAGTGCCTTATTAGGATGACACGTGACAGCACTGCTGGAAGTGGCCGCCACGAGCAGCTCTGTGAGTAAATCAGTGGTGAGGTGCAGAAGCAGTGTGGCTGCTGTTCTGATGTGCTTTATTTAGCTGAGCTGACATGGACAAATAAACTATGAGCACCAGCGCACAGTCACAGCTTAACACCACTGATTACGTATCAGAGAATCGATATTAATCAGCATTACGGATCATGAGTTTTAAATGTGAATAGTATTTTTGATACTGGAAAAATGGCATCCAGTTTAAGAACACTGTACTCATCAGAGATCATGTGATCACTGTACCCATCAGAGATCATGTGATCACTGTACCCATCAGAGATCATGTGATCATGTTTTCTCCACAGTCTCTTCTTAAACAGACAAATCATTGTGATTGTTTTATCTAAAATACCACAAACGGACATTATCAACACTGAAAAATGTTTATAGATATTGATTTATTCCCACAGATCCAGCAGCAGGTCTCTGTGGCTTCACTGAGAGCTCAGTCAGGAAAATCTGAGCTCCAGAAAATCCTGTAATCTTATTTCAGTCATCAGCCTCTTGCACGAGCTCCAGCACCTGGCAACCAGCAACTAGCCAACCCACAGGCTAATTAGGCTTTACATCTTTCATTACTACTCGCATATCCCAGAATGCTGCATGTGTGGAGGCTGACTGAGGTGGTGATCATGTGGGAGAACATGTGAGTGAGGAGCTCCATGTGCCACAATGCCCCCAACCCCAACACTCATTATTCTCCTCTGGAGTGCAGAGATTTAAATCCACACCACAATCAGAACCCAACAGTCTTATAAGAGTTTCAGAAACACAAAGGCTACTTTAATGAACACTCACTGCTAACAGGTGGATAAAATCCAGCACACAGCCTTTACAGCCTCCATAGACAAACACTGGCAGTAGGGGCTCGTACTGAAGAGCTACTGAAGAGGCTTTAAGCGTGGCTCTATCATTGGATGCCGCCTCTGACACAGGCCGGTTTGTGAGTTTCTGTCCTGCTAGATCTGCCCTGGACAACCGTGAGTGCACAGACTCTCTCCAACATCTTGTAGAAGCTTCCCAGAAGAGTGGAAGCTGTTAGAGCCGCAAAGGGGGGGCAACCCCATATTAACGCCTACAGATTTACATAGGATGCCATAAAGCTCCTGTAGGTGTGATGTGTGGGTGTCCAAATACTTTTGTCCAAAGATGTGTATTACATGTCCATCTAGTCCTATAGAAATATGGAGGTGGTGAAGGAAAACATGTAGAATAGGAGAAAATCAGACAGTCCACTGTTATTCCCACAGACAGAGGACAAATCCCAGCGTCTGTATATGAGATCTACTGTTATTGGAATGGTCACTACAGCTGACCGTGTGGGCAGTGGAGGAGACTGAGCTGCTTCATGGTGCTGCTTTATGATTTGTTAGGAACTGTGTTATGAGTTTCATCGCGACACATTCAACAACACACTAAACAGTTTCTGCGTAGCTTAAAGCTTTTGCATTTTCATACTCGTACATCATGTTTATGGTCTGGAAAGTAAAGGTGTCATAAAGGGTGCTTTGCTTGATGACATGGAAGAAACAACTTTTCACCAATTTGCACCAAATTATTACTGTAAAGGCATTCAGTAAAATATAATCACTGCAAAAAAGGTCTCTGTGTCGGTGTATATATATTTCTTTTTTCTTCTTTATATATATATATATATAGTATGTAAATTCTATAAGGGGCCTACGCACCTAAGATTTTCACTCACTTTCCACCTGTGCAAATGTGATGTGACAATAAACGTGATTTGATTCTCTGCAAGTGAAATTCTACTACATTTGGTCAGTAAAGCTGATATTTCTAACTTTAAGATTGCTGTAAAATTGTTTGGCATTTTGCTTGTTTAAATGATTTGATCAAGTAAAATGATCTGAGTTATGTAAAGATAAATTTGACTTATTTTAAGAACAGTTCGAGAAAACGGTCACACGCTGACCACCCCTTACTAGCAGGCTTAACTCGCAACTGAAATGTTAAGAAGAGCCATTTAGTCCTTTCAACAAAAACCACCTTGGGAGCCACAACACTATGTCCATTTTATCATCTGGGCTGTAAGTATGTCTCAGTATGTGCTGACAGTTCAGGCTAAAAATATAATACAAACAAAAACACAGACTGACTTTGCTCTGCTTTAAGCTTTAATCTTTAGCTCAGCTGTACGCCGCTTTTCTCACATCTCAGTCAGGAAACCTTTCCACAAAAGTAGAACAGTTTTCTTGTAAAATGTCTCAACATTCAACTTTTTACGAGGCTGAAGTCGCTTCTCATTCACCAGCTTCTCGTTCGAATTGTCCCATTAAATGGTGCCCGAGGCCAGAATGTACTGCTGTGCCATTTAAGGTGGAACGGGAGAATTCAAATGAGAAGAGAAGCGACCTCACGACTTGGTGTTTGACTGTTTCTTGTCCATTCGTCTCCAAATGGTCGATGTTCATCTTAAATCTCTCTCTTTGCTGTTTCGTTCGGTACTAGCTTGGCGAGGTTGTCTACGTCGCTGTGTGACCTGCAGTCTGTGAGCTAATCCTCAGGGCTGAAGGGTGAATTAGCAGTTATGCGTTAACTCCAGCAAAGTACAAAGTAGCTAACTACTAATTTTCCAGTAGCTCTCCCCACCTTGGAACAGCATCAGTTATTAAATATGTTCTGGATTTGAAACTGTAAAACACGTTCATTTCAACAGCCACGACAGAATAAAACTGTCAGAATATTAGAATTATTAGAATTATTCATGTGGCTTTTTAATTCATGTCATGAATCTCTTTAGAATTCACCTTTAGATTTACCTGGATTGTCAGGTGTGTCTTTAGAATTCACCTTTAGATTAACCTGGATGGTCAGGTGCGTCTTTAGAACTCACCTTTAGATTTACCTGGATGGTCAGGTGCGTCTTTATAACTCACCTTTAGATTTACCTGGATGGTCAGGTGTGTCTTTATAATTCACCTTTAGATTTACCTGGATGGTCAGGTGTGTCTTTAGAATTCACCTTTAGATTAACCTGGATGGTCAGGTGCGTCTTTAGAATTCACCTTTAGATTAACCTGGATGGTCAGGTGCGTCTTTAGAACTCACCTTTAGATTAACCTGGATGGTCAGGTGTTTCTTTAGAATTCACCTTTAGATTTACCTGGATGGTCAGGTGTGTCTTTATAATTCACCTTTAGATTTACCTGGATGGTCAGGTGCGTCTTTAGAATTCACCTTTAGATTTACCTGGATGGTCAGGTGCGTCTTTATAATTCACCTTTAGATTTACCTGGATGGTCAGGTGCGTCCTTATAATTCACCCTTAGATTTACCTGGATGGTCAGGTGCGTCCTTATAATTCACCCTTAGATTTACCTGGATGGTCAGGTTCATCTTTATAATTCACCTTTAGATTTACCTGGATGGTCAGGTGTGTCTTTATAATTCACCTTTAGATTTACCTGGATGGTCAGGTGTGTCTTTATAATTCACCTTTAGATTTACCTGGATGGTCAGGTGTGTCTTTATAATTCACCTTTAGATTTACCTGGATGGTCAGGTGTGTCCTTATAATTCACCCTTAGATTTACCTGGATGGTCAGGTGTGTCCTTATAATTCACCCTTAGATTTACCTGGATGGTCAGGTGTGTCTTTATAACTCACCTTTAGATTTACCTGGATGGTCAGGTGTGCTTCTGTAACTGTGCTTTATGACTGTCCAAACCTGCTGGTGTGCTCAGTTCGTAGAATGTCTGGTTGAACAGGATTTTAACAGGTTTCTAGGAAAGACGTCCTCAGTGCTGCTTTATAGGCTGAGATTCTGATCATTTCACCACCATTTACGCTGAAACTGGGAGTGAATTCATCCACTGATCAGTCTGATAACACAGACTTCCTGGTCATGAAACATGAATCTACACGTCCCGGTGTAAAATGCGTATCTAGAACTCTACACTTCATCTTTTAAAACAGAAGATCTGAGTGTCAGAACTGAGGCGTGTTTTAGAATTTGGCTTTGAAGTTGTGCTAATTTCTTGATGGCTTCTCTGAAAACAGCTCAGTTCCAGTTCAGAGTGAAGAGCTTTCTAAAATAAATACATTTCTGAGAGGTGTTTACCAATAAACAGCAGGAAACAGCGCCCCCACTGTTCAAATGAAGCAATTCAGTCCCCACAGTAAAGACTAAAGGCTAAAGACTATAGACTAATTACTAACTGCTAAAGACTAAATATGAAAGGCAAAAGACTACTGGCTGAATACTTGAGGCTTAAGATTAAAGACTAAAACACTAAAGGCTGAACACTGAAGATTAAGGCCTAACAGCTAATGCTAAAGGCTAAAGACTAAAGGCATAAAGAATAAAGACTAAGTACAAAGAATAAAGTCTAAGTGCTAAATGCTAAAGATTAAACACTAAAGGCTGAATAATAAATGCTAATGGTGAAACACTGTAGGTTGTGTCACAAAATGAGAATTATTAAATTAATCCACCGAGAACAGAATTAACTGCTCACCATTCAAACTTCACTCACAAAAACATCGGTTATCATAATAATAGTCTGACGCAGTTCTACTGTTAAATATAAATTAATTTAATTAAACGCTAAAATGTTTATTAGATACTCTATGCACTTATACAACAACAACAACAACAACAATAACAAAAATAATAACAATAATAATAATAGTAATAATAATTAATCATGATTATCTTATCAAAATTCATACTTGGGAAGAAAAAAAAAGACCGGACACTTTTTCCCTCCATTTTTTCTGAAGACTAAAGACTAAAGACTAAAGGTAAAGACTAAAGGTTAATGGCCAAAGATTCAGTCCTCAGTCCATGTATGATAACTAAGCTGATCGATAACTGCCTATATTTGCTTTTAGAGTGAAGCACAAAACAGGGCAGCAAATCAGAACAAAGCTTATTTACATATATCAGTATACACCAGCCTGTTTAAGGGAGCATTAAATATAGTGTAAATACTTGTCTGGTATCATAGAGAAGATTAAAAAATTTAGATATGAAGATATAAAAATTTGATGCTGCACCAGTGGCAGTTACTGCACCATTACACAGCTCGTAGGACCCTACTGAAGCACATCCTATGGAACCCTACTAAGGCACCTGTCATTGAACCATACCAACAACAACCCACAGAAACCCTACCAAAGCATGTCCCATGGAACCCTATGCACATCCCTGATGCACATCCTTTAGAACCCTACTGAAGCTCATCCTGTAGAACCCCACTGAAGCCTTCTGAAGCATGTCTCTGAGAACCCTACTGAAGCTCATCCTGTAGAACCCCACTGAAGCCTTCTGAAGCATGTCTCTGAGAACCCTACTGAAGCTCATCCTGTAGAACCCCACTGAAGCCTTCTGAGGCATGTCTCTGAGAACCCTACTGATGCACATCCTGTAGAACCCCACTGAAGCCTTCTGAAGCATGTCTCTGAGAACCCTACTGAAGCTCATCCTGTAGAACCCCACTGAAGCCTTCTGAAGCATGTCTCTGAGAACCCTACTGAAGCTCATCCTGTAGAACCCCACTGAAGCCTTCTGAAGCATGTCTCTGAGAACCCTACTGAAGCTCATCCTGTAGAACCCCACTGAAGCCTTCTGAGGCATGTCTCTGAGAACCCTACTGAAGCTCACCCCATTGGCTGAGTTCATGACAGACTGAAACAGCCTCTGTTTAACGAAGATCAGCGTTTTTGGGCGTCAGGGCTTCACTGGGAGTCTGTGATGCTGTTCTGAGGGCTTTTTAAAAATGGAAATCATCTTGATGTTTACTGGACGTTTACAGGCTTTTACAAACGTGCGTTTTGTCCCGCCTGGAAGCTCAGCTTCTGTGTGTGATGATTGGTGGAGCTCTGAAAGGGGCGGGATCTCAAAACAAACAATGCTGGTTCATAACTTAATAACCAGAATGCCTCACATGTCAAACCTAATGGTGAATCTCAAGGCAGAAAATAACTCTAAATGGACAATTTTACTGAAATATTTATCATTTCATTATTTCTGATTCTCAAACATGAAATATGGGGTAAAATAATCTAAACACGTTTTGGGTTCATTTTATAATATTAACCCTTTGTTGTTCAGTCAGTTCAGGTTATTCACTCGCATTTACTCTGCCTGATTGACAGGACTGTTAAACACGGTTTATCCACCAGATGTCGCTGTGGCACCACATTTCATTTCATTTACTCACTCACTGTTTATTACAATACATACGAATATTAATAATAATAATAATAATAATAATAATAACAATAATATTTATTTCTGTGGCAATTCAGTTCTTGTGTGAATGAAACGCTGCTGTATATAAACTCACAAACTCCAGTGTTTTATTCATTAGAACATGACATTTACAGTATTTTTCTAAACGTTTATTCTGGTTATTAGTTCTGCTGCAGTTGTTCTCTGGTTTGTTCAGACAGGGACTCTTATTGTGAAGGAGGGCTAGCCTGAGCTTCAGGGTCACGGAGGTAAAGAGTGCTAACGCAGCCAGAGAGTCTCCAAAAGGAAGGTAACTAATAAAGGGTGATTAGTAAAGTGCTGTTTTCTCATCACTCCAAACGTCCAGTCACTTTTCTCTGGGTAAGACATCATCATCACGCCCACCTTCAGGAGTTCCTGTTCAACCCTGAAACGGAGAGAAAGTCCAAATGAGATGCTCTTTTGGCTCATTGTCTTTTCTGTAGATGAGGTTTTACCTGTGACTCCAGTCTGGACTAAACTACATATTTTAATGGTGCCCATTATCACAGTAACCCAGTCTAGACTAGTGTATGTAGGAAAACCAGCTGTCTGTCATGTTAATCACTGATTAACGTTTTGATTGAAATTGTATGAGATTGGATTCATAATTTACAAAAAGTCTCCAAACCCAAAATTAAAAAACTGTCCTTAAACTAATCATCACATTTCTGTATAATCCAGTACTGTATCCTGAACTGGAGGCGATAGAGGAAAAATAAAACCTTCATTTGCATTTGAAATTTAAGTTCATCCCTAGATTTTAGGGTTGGGCGCGTCGTAAGGAGAGGCAGTTTCCTAGACACTTTGTAGGTTTAGAGCGACCAAATAAAGTGACCTCTATTTTGTGGCCGGGAGTCCAAGAGAGCACAATTGGCCCCCCTCTCCCCCATCACTCAGCGCGATGCTAGTCAGCGCAGGCGTCTGTTAGCTGACGTAACAGATCTGGCGGTTGGCGCTTTCCTCCGAGCGCGTTCGGCTGTCCAGTGACGTTGCGTGAGCGGCGGTTCGAAAAGATGCGGTGGCTGGTTTCACAGGTCTCGGAGGAAGCCTGTGCTGCCTTCACTCTCCTAGCGTTGATGGCATCATGTGATTGGGGGAGTCCTAACTAGCGGGTGGAATTGGAGATGACTAAATTGGAGAGATAATTGGGTAATAAATAAATAATTAAAAAAATATATAAAATGTTATTGTTTATTGAAAAAAATGTACATTCTTTAAGAAGCAGCGACTACCAGCTCTCCTCAGAAGACAAAGCAGGAACTAATCAGTGTAGCAACGAAAGAATATTGTGTTTAGGTATTAAGTCTCTTTTGTCCCAGTGGGATCAAGTGTCCGGAACAGAACAGGTCCCAGAATCGACCCCGACACACAAGTAGTTTATAGCCCAGTTCAGACAGGATTGAATGTACTTGGGCTCCTGGGGTCATTTCTTCTTTGTTTTTTCTCCCTCCTGTTGACCACTGCTACCTGCCTACAGATGGACATCAAGAAAGCGAACCTCGATCCCTGCAAACTATCAAATTACAGACCTATCTCAAATCTCCCCTTTATATCTAAGATCTTGGAAAAAGTTGTTGTAAAACAATTAAGCTCCTATTTGTGTAGGAATCAAATACACGAAAAATTTCAATCTGGCTTTAGGCCACATCATAGTACAGAGACAGCACTAGTAAAAATAGTAAATGATCTATTATTATTCTCCGACAAAGAAAATGTGTCCCTGTTAGTCCTTCACAATCTTAGTGCAGCATTTGACACAATAGACCACACTATCTTACTAGACAGACTAGAAAACCTTGTAGGGGTAACAGGAACAGCTCTTTCCTGGTTCAGGTCCTACCTCACTGATCGCTATCAGTGTGTTAATATAAACGGTGAATCATCTGCCCTCGTAAAGGTAAAGTATGGTGTTCCACAAGGCTCTGTTTTAGGACCTGTATTATTCCCATATTATAAGCTACCACTGGGCACCATTATCAGTAAACACGGCATAAACTTCCACTGCTATGCCGATGACACTCAGTTATACTTAGCAAGTGACCCAGATGATAAAATTAAACTTAGCAAGATTGAAGACTGTATACAAGACATAACTGACAGAACCGACACCCATTACAGAACTGACTCTCTGTGTGTTTTTCCTTTCTTTCTTTTCTTTGCCGAGTTGAACAGCTGCCCAGGAGCTCATTCTGATGCTGCTGCCTCTTCTGCCTTGATCGGGTGCCACTGCTTGCCAGCCCTCTGGACTGGCTTGACCACCATCAAGCTTCATGCTGTACTATGCCGTGCAAACCTCACCCTTACAACCTGACCCCACTGATGTTGATGCTACATGAACTAATCAAATTAATCAGTCACCCATTACAGAACTGACTGTGTGTTTTTCTTTCTTTCTTTTCTTCACCGAGTTGAACAGCTGCCCATCCTGTGCGTCTGATGCTGCTGCCTCTTCTGCCTTGATCGGGTGCCACTGCTCGCCGTGCAAACCTCACCCCCACAACCTGACCCCACTGCTGCTGCTGCCTCTTCTGCCTTCTGCTCGCCGTGCAAACCTCACCCTCACAACCTGACCCCACTGATGCTTCTGCTGCTGCATGAACTCGAACTATTCAAATTAATCATTGCTCCACCTGTTTTCCCTGTTTTTGTACTATAATACTTTGTACTAACAATGTTTACTATCCGGTGTCGACCAGAGGAGGATGGGTTCCCCTTCTGAGTCTTGGTTCCTCTCAGTGTTTCTTCCTGTTTCTCTTAGGGAGTTTTTCCTTGCCACTGTCGCCACTGGCGACGCTCATGGGGGCTCAGACCCAGATTTTTTTCTGTAATGCTGATTTCCTTGTAAAGCTGCTTTGTGACAACACCTGTTGTAAAAAGCGCTATATAAATAAACTTTGCTTACTTACTTACATTCCTTTCTGCTTCTCTTGCTTTGCTGGAATCGGACTGTGTTGTTTTCAGGTGATGCACCTCCTCTTGATGCTCCACATGAACAGAGATAAGTATCTCTGTAAATCAGGAAAGTATAATTAGTGTTATAACCACTATGAATGAAACAGTCATTTTTTTAAAAATATATTTTTTGTAAAAATATGCCGGAAACAGGCATTTTAGGAGGTGATTGTCGAAAAATAACAACAAAAAAATAAATAAAGACAAAAAGGATTCCCCACTAAAACCTGGCTATTTCCACTCTGATTATAAGTTATAATACATAATCAATTCTGAGTTTATTCTAGAGCCTAAAGTTTCTCCAGGACTCAGTAAGTTAATGTTACCCTGCATGGAGTGGCTCAGCGAATGTGGAGTAGAATGTATGTAGGTGGATCAGTTTGGATGCATCAGGTGAGATGGCGGAGAAGGACAGGGTGCCTGTTGTCCAGTCCAGATAAATTCCTTCTGTGTTAGATCGAGGGGGGACGGTAAGACCCCATATAACCCTTTGTGACAGATAACATACTTGGAACAGCAGTTTAGAGCCCAGGAATCACCACAACATCCAAACATCATATCTTTCCTCTTTTCTTGATCGACCCTTAACACTACTGCTACAACAACAGTCCAGCACCCACTGCGGTCAACCGCCCAGTAAAAGCATCCAGTCAGCCAACCAGATCTCTCAGGAGAATCCACAGCTGGGGGTCTCATCAACTCCAACTTTCTGTTGCCCTCAGACGGAGTGACATCTATGAGAGCCGGGTTTGGGTCCAGAGTGAGTCCTGTAATGCACTAACCCACCCAGTGGGGGATTCAAACTCAGGCCCTCAGGTTGGAGGGTCAGCGTTTATCAGAGGGAGCCATCGCTGAGAGCTGAAAGCAGTTGGATCCAAGTGCAGAACAACTCAAACATTAGAAAACAAAATGAAAGAAACAAAGACACCACAGGCAGGACTGAGCCTGCAACCTTGAGATCCTGGGGCGAGGGCTTAATACCACCACGATGATGATGATGATGATGATGATGATGATGATGATGATGATGCTGAGTAAGGTGCTGAGGGGATTTAAACAGGGAGAGGTTATTAGTTTCTGCACAGGGTTCAACAAAATTAAGTAGCAATCCTAACGGTGCATAATCAGAAAAAATATCAAACTGGGAATAAAGCAAAAATACAGGCTAATGTAAAATATAAAATACAAAATATTAAAGGAAAGACTATAATTTAAAAAGTAAAAATAAAAATAAAACTACAAAATAATTAAAAATAAAACTACAAATAAGTAAAACAGAAAGGGTGGATAAAACTAAACACTAAAATCAGCATCTTCAAACAAAGTTTAGATTTCAGAAAGATTGGTGGAAAAAGATCAACAGACCAGCAACTTCCTCTTCCTTTTGTCTTAGGTTCAGCTTTTCTCTCTTCTCTTGAGGAATAAAGACACAGCTGGAGAAAGAGCGCAGGAGAGGAAGAGCGAGGAGAGAAAGAGCGCAGGAGAGAAAGAGCGAAGGAGAGGAAGAGCGCAGCAGAGAAAGAGCGCAGCAGAGAAAGAGCGCAGGAGAGGAAGAGCGCAGGAGAGAGAGAGCGAAGGAGAGAAAGAGCGCAGCAGAGAAAGAGCGAAGGAGAGAAAGAGCGCAGGAGAGGAAGAGCAGAGGAGAGAAAGAGCGCAGGAGAGAAAGAGCGAAGGAGAGAAAGAGCGCAGGAGAGAAAGAGCGCAGCAGAGGAAGAGCGAAGGAGAGAAAGAGCGCAGGAGAGAAAGAGCGCAGGAGAGAAAGAGCGAAGGAGAGAAAGAGCGCAGCAGAGGAAGAGCGCAGCAGAGAAAGAGCGGAGGAGAGGAAGAGCGGAGGAGAGGAAGAGCGGAGGAGGGAAAGAGCGAAGGAGGGAAAGAGCGCAGCAGAGAAAGAGCGCAGGAGAGAAAGAGCGCAGGAGAGAAAGAGCGCAGGAGAGAAAGAGCGCAGGAGAGAAAGAGCGCAGCAGAGAAAGAGCGAAGGAGAGAAAGAGCGCAGCAGAGAAAGAGCGAGGAGAGAAGAGCGAGGAGAGAAGAGCGGAGGAGGGAAAGAGCGAAGGAGGGAAAGAGCGCAGCAGAGAAAGAGCGCAGGAGAGAAAGAGCGAAGGAGAGAAAGAGCGGAGGAGAGAAAGAGCGAAGGAGAGAAAGAGCGCAGCAGAGAAAGAGCGGAGGAGAGAAAGAGCGCAGCAGAGAAAGAGCGCAGCAGAGAAAGAGCGCAGGAGAGAAAGAGCGCAGCAGAGAAAGAGCGCAGCAGAGAAAGAATACAGGAGAGAAAGAGCGCAGCAGAGAAAGAGCGGAGGAGAGAAAGAGCGCAGCAGAGAAAGAGCGCAGCAGAGAAAGAGCGGAGGAGAGAAAGAGCGCAGGAGAGAAAGCGCAGCAGAGAAAGAGCGGAGGAAAGAAAGAGCGGAGGAGAGAAAGCGCAGCAGAGAAAGAGCGCAGCAGAGAAAGAGCGGAGGAGAGAAAGAGCGCAGCAGAGAAAGAGCGGAGAAGAGAAAGAGCGCAGCAGAGAAAGAGCGGAGGAGAGGAAGACCGCAGCAGAGAAAGAGGGCAGGAGAGAAAGAGCGCAGGAGAGAAAGAGCGGAGGAGAGGAAGAGCGCAGCAGAGAAAGAGCGCAGGAGAGAAAGAGCGCAGGAGAGAAAGAGCGCAGGAGAGAAAGATACAGGAGAGAAAGAATACAGGAGAGAAAGAGCGGAGGAGAGAAAGAATACAGGAGAGAAAGAGCGCAGGAGAGAAAGAGCGCAGGAGAGAAAGAGCGCAGCAGAGAAAGAGCGCAGGAGAGAAAGAGCGCAGCAGAGAAAGAGCGCAGCAGAGAAAGAGCGGAGGAGAGAAAGAGCGCAGGAGAGAAAGAGCGCAGAAGAGAAAGAGCGAAGGAGAGAAAGAGCGCAGCAGAGAAAGAGCGAAGGAGAGAAAGAGCGAAGGAGAGAAAGAGCGCAGGAGAGAAAGAGCGAAGGAGAGAAAGAGCGCAGCAGAGAAAGAGCGCAGGAGAGAAAGAATACAGGAGAGAAAGAGCGCAGGAGAGAAAGAGGGCAGGAGAGAAAGAGCGCAGGAGAGAAAGAGCGCAGGAGAGAAAGAGCGCAGCAGAGAAAGAGCAAAGGAGAGAAAGAGCGCAGCAGAGAAAGAGCGCAGGAGAGAAAGAGCGCAGGAGAGAAAGAGCGCAGGAGAGAAAGAGCGCAGCAGAGAAAGAGGGCAGGAGAGAAAGAGCGCAGCAGAGAAAGAGCGAAGGAGAGAAAGAGCGCAGCAGAGAAAGAGCGCAGGAGAGAAAGAGCGCAGGAGAGAAAGAGCGCAGCAGAGAAAAAGCGCAGGAGAGAAAGAGCGAAGGAGAGAAAGAGCGCAGCAGAGAAAGAGCGAAGGAGAGAAAGAGCGAAGGAGAGAAAGAGCGCAGGAGACTTTTACTTTGTTTTTAATGTCAACAGTGTGCAAGATTACACCTCACAATCAGACAAATCCCACTCAGCCCCACCCATCCGCCCCGCCGCCTGTACCCCCACCCGTTACACTTCACACAAGACAACGCATCACGTACACATTGTGAGTTCCCCATTCTCTACACAACACAGTGCTTCATCAACACACCATGTTTCCTGAAACGTCAACAAATCATTCATCGCCTTGTAGTAAGCGAAGTCCACTTTCACACGTGCTCTGATAAGACTCTTTAGCATCACGTCAGGGTCTGTAAGCCCTTGTCTTCTCAGTTTATTTCTCCTGGTGAGCCATATGGCCAGTTTGGCTTGACCGAACACAAAGTTTAAAAGGCAGCATTTGGTCCGCTGTGAACGAGTGTATTTTGGGCCCAATATGAACAGACCGTGAGTGAAAGTCGTGTCAAGATTCATACACAGTCTGTGTAAAGAACCAAACAAGACGTTTAGCCGTGAGCAGTGTACAAACAGATGATCCACAGACTCAGGTTTGGAGCAGAAGGGACAGTTCTTATCCACTCCCTGAACAAAGTGTGCGGTGTGCTGGTTTGTGGCTATTGCTCCATGTATTATTCGCCACTGCAGGTCTCCCGACCTCTTGGGGACTGGGAGTTTATACAGCACCCTCCATCTGAATCCAGCCATGCTCTGACCTCTTAGCAGACCTTGCCACCAGTGTTCTTTTACCTCTGCCAAGGCCCTCAGGTTCCTCACCTTCACACACACTGTGTACAGTGCCTTTCCATCTGCGTCTTTGAATGTCCATAGACTCGGAGAGGAGAAGGTCAGCAAGGTGCCCCTGTTCTCCTGCCAACCTCCATCGGCAGCGGTCACTCTCAGTGAGGGGAAATCTGGAGCAGCATCCCTTTGTGGCAGGTCTAGGAGCTCCTGCACCTGCTGGGACAGAGCTTGCCGCACTTCACTCAAGAACTGTCCAAGCAGTCTGTGTGTGTTGATTCCCGTTTGCTGAGCCAAAAGCTGTGCTGTTTTCCAATCTGTGCCATCTGAGTTACGCAAATGGCCTATTTTACAGATGCCGGCATTCAGGAAACTCCTCATCAATGTGGTGGAGCGCACAGAGCGAAGAGGAATCAGCTGGTTGTGGAAAATCGGCTCTTCCCATACCCATGCTGTCGGTTCTATGCCCTCCTCATGCGTAGCCTGCAGCAACTTCCATGCTTTCAGTACTGCTGCGTAGAAGTCTTCCAAGCCTGAGAGATCCAGCTCATCAGCATTGAGGAGGAAGAGGTGACGGTCAAGTCCCATGCTTCCAGCTTTCCTGAGCAGTGTGTGCGCAATTTCCTTCCAGCACAGGTCCGAGTGGTAGAGCAGCCGCTGTGCAGCCTTGAGCCTAAAGGCTGCCATTCTGCTCTCCAGATCGATGAGGCCTTGCCCTCCCTCATGGGTAGGCAAGTACAGAACTGCTGCCTTTAGCCGGTGCTGACCCGACCAGAAAAAGGCCACCAGCCTCCTCTGGATCTCAGCTAACAGGCCAGCAGGTGCGTTGAGCACGGCCAGTCTGTGCCACAGGGTGGATGCCGCCAAGTTGTTGATTATTAGCACCCGTCCTCTGTAAGACACCTGTGACAGCAGCCACTTCCATCTCGCTAGCCTCTCCGATATTTGCGACAAGGCACAGTCCCAGTTTTTCCTCACCACTTCTGCAGAGCCTAGATGAATTCCGAGCACTTTGAGGCCTGTTTTGCTCCACTGCAAACCGCCCGGCAGCTGTGGGGGCTCTGTGCTACTCCAGGGTCCACAAAGCAGGGCTCCACTTTTACCCCAGTTCACCTTGGCTGACGAGGCGGCGCTGTATGTGTGTAGACAGTCCTCCAGCTCTTGAACATCCTCTCTGTTACTCACAAACACAGAGACGTCATCTGCATAGGCTGATACGGAGATGTTTGTTACCCCCTGCATGCCTACCCCCTTCACTTTTTTCTGTATTAAAGCCAGCAAAGGCTCAATGGCAAGGGAAAAGAGTTGGCCCGACATTGCACATCCTTGTCGAACCCCTCTCCTCAGCGTGATTGGTCTGGCCAGTCCTCCTCCAACTTTCACTAGGCACGAGGCATCTGTGTACAGCAGTTTGACATAATTAATAAAATTCTCTCCAAAACCAAATGTCAATAAAGTATTAAAAAGATAAGCACGTCACTGCGAGCGACAGAGAGCACGTCACTGCGAGCGACAGAGAGCACCACACCTTAGAACTTCAGATCGAGCAGCGTCCAAACTTTACTTGAAAATTAGTTGAAAATTCTGCAGTTAGCAGGTCGCTAACCCCCTCACGCCTCTCCTTCTTATTTTTGTCTCCTCCCTCTCTCTTTTTCTATCTCTCTCACAGTTATTCTCTCAGCCCATCCACCATGGCGTCCTCCCAGGAACGCGCCCTCCAGACCCTGAGCGCAGAGTTGGCCCGGCTGGATCGGCAGATCACCGCCCTGCTGAAGAAGCAGGACGAGCTCCTTCGGCAGAAGTCGATGCTCGAAGCCGCCCGGGAAGTTTCCCCCTCGGTGGTGGCGCCAGCGTCGTCTTTCTGCGCGCCGGGAGACGCCGTTCTCACGCCAGCCCCGCATGGTCCCTGGGAACGCCAGCGCCGCAGAGGGCCCTGCAGACCCACACCGCCGCCCCAGCCGATCTTCGCCTCCGGAAACCGTTTCGCCGCCCTCAGTACACCGCATACGCCCTCACCTACGTCCCGGGCCTCCTCGCCGCCGCCCGCCCCAGCGCCCCGGACCTCGTCACCCACCCCAGCGCCCCGGGCCTCGCCGCCCGCCCCAGCGCCCCGGCGCTCTTCACAGGACTCCGTTTATGTTATTGGTAGTTCTATTATCCGCTACGTTAAAGTAAAGGTTAGAAACACCCATGCCACTGTCTCCTGTTTTCCAGGTGCTCGTGTCTTAGACATAGCCAAGCGCCTCCCCTCGGCTCTCAGACGAAATGCCTTCGGGACCGTGGTGATCCATGTCGGGACCAACGACATCCTCGACCGTCGTAGCGAGGTCCTGAAGGAGCACTACCAGACGCTGCTGGACACCGCCAGGAAGAAGACGGACGCCAGAATCGTCATCTCCGGACCGCTACCCACCTACAGGAGGGGATCCGAGCGGTTCAGCAGGCTCTTCGCGCTGCAGTCCTGGCTCCGCGGATGGTGCGCCCTCAACGGCTTGACCTACGTGGACAACTGGGCCTCGTTTTGGGAACAGCCGGCGCTCTTCCGGAGGGACGGCCTCCACCCTAGTCAGGTAGGATCAGTTGTTCTCTCACGGAACATCGAGAGGGCCATCCGCTGACTACACAGTGAAGGCCACGTAAGTAGCGGCAAAGATAGAAACGCTACAGCTCATAATGCTAGTGTTAGCACTGAGAATAAGACGATTATTAGCACCAGTTGCGTCAGACCAGTTGCGTCACCTAGGTTCCACTGTATTGAGACTGTGTCTCTGCCCTGAATCAAATCTAAATCTAAACGTAGAATAACTCAATCAGCCCGTTTCGACAACTTGATCAATATTAAATCATATTCAGATGATAGCAGCAACACCTCAAATCTAAAATTTGGGTTACTCAATATAAGATCACTAAACTCAAAAGCAGTAATCATAAATTAATTTATAAGTGATCATAAATTTGACGTTTTCTGTCTTACTGAAACATGGGTTAGACAGGATGATTATTCAGCACTAAATGAGGCCACCCCTATGGGCTATAATTATGTACACAGCCCACGATTATCAGGCAAAGGAGGTGGATTATGTGTAATCTACCAGAATACCCCAGATATCAGTCAGAAACAATGTGACACCTTCACTTCTTTTGAGGTTCTCTCCATCAACGTTACTAATCCGGCCACAAAAAAGAAGGCATTTTCATTATTTAACATTTATAGACCACCAGGGCCCTACTCAGAATTTCTAAAAGAATTTAGTGATTTCGCTGCAAACCTAGCTGTGTGCAATGATAAAGTAATGATTGTAGGAGATTTTAATGTCCATTTTGAGAAGGCAGATGACCCACTAAAAAAGGCGTTTACTTCAATCCTAGACTCTGTTGGTATCACCCAAAATGTAACAGGGCCTACACACTACTGTAGTCACACTTTAGATCTAGTTCTGACACTCGGACTTAACATAGACAGGCTTAATATCCTACCCCAAACCTCAGTAATCTCCGACCATTACCTAATCTCTTATGAGCTACGTCTTAGCTATAATACATGTACGTCCCCTCGCTATTCTGCAAAGCGCGCAATAAAACCATTTACCGCCCTACAATTCATAGAAAACCTCCCAGTACTAACAACCCTAGTCTCCACTCCATCAGACCCAATGGAGCTAGATGTATTAACCAACTATTTAGAAAATACCTTCCGATCTACTTTAGAAAATGTGGCGCCACTTAAAATCAAAAGGATAAGACAGAAAAAGCTCGCCCCATGGTACGATGATAAAACCCGTACCTTAAAACAAACAGTACGGAAACTAGAGCGGAAATGGCGATCAACCAAGCTGGAAGTGTTCCACTTGGCCTGGAAGGACAGCCTTATAGAGTATAGAAATGCTCTCACTAAAGCTCGCTCAGCATATCTGGCCTCGCTGATCGAGAACAATAAAAATAATCCTAGAGTACTGTTTAGTGTGATTTCCAGAATTACAAAAAATCAGGCAGGCACTGAACCACAAATTCCGGCGACCCTCACCAGTGAAGTTTTTATGGACTTTTTTAATAATAAAATCGAAAATATTAGACAACAAATTCAACCCACAGTATTAAATCCAACTTGGCTGTCATCTGACATGGCTGATATAAAACATAACAAAGCTGCAGAAGAAAGGCTTGAAAATTTCTACCCACTCCCACAGCTAGAACTAGAGAAGATTATCTCCTCTGCAAATTGTACAACCTGCACACTTGATGCAATCCCCTCAAAATTACTCAAAGAAATACTACCAGTTATCATTAATCCTCTTTTAACTATAGTAAACTCGTCCCTTAGCCTGGGCCATGTACCCAGAGCTTTTAAACTAGCAGTTATTAAGCCTCTGATCAAGAAACCAAACCTTGATGCTAGCATATTGTCTAATTACAGGCCTATATCTAACCTGCCATTTATATCTAAGATCTTAGAAAAAGCCGTAGCCCAACAACTTAGTTCATATCTACATAAGAACTACATATTTGAGAAATTCCAATCTGGATTCAGGCCACATCACAGCGCTGAGACAGCTCTAGTTAAGATAACAAATGATCTTCTTCTTGCCTCTGATCAAGGCTACATATCCCTGTTGGTGCTACTTGACCTCAGCGCAGCTTTCAATACGATAGACCACAATATTCTCCTAGAAAGGTTAGAAAACATGGTTGGAATCACAGGGACCGCCCTATCGTGGTTCAAATCTTACTTAACGGAACGTTATCAGTTCGTACAGGTAAATGACTTGTCTTCCAATTATTCACAAGTAAGATTTGGAATTCCGCAAGGCTCTATTTTAGGACCATTATTATTTACATTATACATGTTACCGTTAGGCACAGTTATAAGTAGCCATGGTATTAACTTTCACTGTTACGCAGACGATACGCAATTGTACATATCAGCCAAGCCTGATGACAAATACAGGTTAAAGAAAATAGAGGACTGTGTAAAAGATGTGAAAGGTTGGATGTCGCGTAACTTCCTCCTCCTAAACAGTAACAAAACAGAGGTTCTCCTTCTGGGTCCAAAAGTGGCAAGAAATAAATTATCAGATTTAACTTTAAATCTCGCTGACTTTCCAGTTATACCAGGTTCAGCAGCAAAAAATCTTGGTGTAATACTCGATCCAGATTTATCATTCGATCAACACATAGGCAGCATCACTAGGACAGCTTTTGTACATCTTCGCAATATCGCCAGAATAAGAAATGCCTTATCGCTGCACGACGCAGAAACATTAGTACATGCCTTTATTACCTCAAGGCTAGATTACTGTAACGCATTACTGTCAGGATGCACCAGCAGGAATTTAAGTAAACTTCAACTAGTTCAAAATGCTGCAGCCAGGGTTCTCACTAAAACTAGAAAATTTGATCATATCAGTCCAGTTCTATCATCACTCCATTGGCTGCCTGTTAAATTCCGTATTGATTACAAAATTCTTTTATTGACGTATAAAGCCCTACATGGGCTCCTGAGTACCTGCAAGACCTTATTTCCCATTACGAGCCACCACGATTACTCAGATCACAGAGTGCTGGCTTTTTAATAGTTCCCAGAATTCAGAAGGCTTCATCTGGGGGAAGAGCCTTTTCTTATAAAGCCCCCAAACTCTGGAATGATCTTCCAGAAAATGTTCGGGACTCAGACTCAGTCGCAATCTTCAAATCTAGGCTGAAAACTCACTTGTTTAGTTTAGCTTTTGGTAGCTAATGTTTCCCCTTGGATAAAGGCAGCAGATCCAGGGGTCCATGGACGCAGGGAATTATAGTAAACTGAGACGCTGCTGCTGTCGTCCCGCCGCTCACACGCCATCACTCAGGTTTGTGGAAGGTGGAGCGGAGGGATGCCAGATTGTCTCAGGGTGCTCCCGTGTCTGTGTGCCCTTTTGGTTCGCTCCTTTTAGTTAAGCTGTTATAGTCAGATCTGCCGAAGTCATTAGCCACACTCTGGAAATGATTTACATACTACTATACATACACCCATACAGAACTAAACTAACTCCATTTCCCTACCTTTCTTCCGAGAAAACGACTGCCCACCTGTCCGGCCGGACACTGCTGGATGATTGTTTGTAGAGCTCTCCGGCTACCCGCTTCAGACCAGTTACCCACAACCCAGTCACCGCCACCTGCCTTGGACTGGCTGCCCACTCTACACTGAAGTCTCCTAACTATTACTACCTTCTAACTATTACTACTAGTACTATTAATGTTAGTAGAATAATAATTTTGTACGTAGTTTGACCAGAGGAGGACGGGTCCCCCCATGTGAGCCTTGGTTCCTCCCAAGGTTTCTTCCTCAGCTCTGAGGGAGTTTTTCCTTGCCACTGTCGCCCCTGGCTTGCTCACCTGGAGGATTTACATTTCATGTTGAAACTTTGTT
>NW_023494805.1:1837116-1882116 GCF_904425465.1 Colossoma macropomum
CCACAATGAAGCGCTGCGCTGTGACCTTGTACCACACCGGAAGAGTCAAACTGGACAGCACCAAAGAAAAGAACAAAGCCAAACCTGTCCACACCAGCCTACTGAAACAAAATACTTAGCTAAACTACAAAAGGAAACAACAGCTAATTACTCTACACTCCCTGGCCAGTAAACAAAAGTACATGTGGCGGTGCCCTCTGACCTGGGGAACTAGACGGAGTGGACTTCTACATGGTGAGATGTATAGGCGCTCCGCTCTTACCTGTTTGAAAGCCCAGGTGGTCTTGTACAACCCCATTTCCAAAAAAAGTTGGGACAATGCAGAATGTAATGCATATTAAATGTTGAAACTGAGAAAATGTATTGTTTTTTGAAAAATATATGCCCCTTTTGAATTTGATGCCATCAGCACATTCCAAAAAAATTGAGACGGGGGCAACAAAAGACTGGTAAAGTTGTGTACTGCAAAAAAACACCCTGGTGGTTGATTGGCAACAGGTCAGTAACTTGATTGGGTATAAAAGAGCATCTCAGAGAGGCGGAGTCTTTCAGAAGTAAAGATGAGGAGGGGTTCACCACTCTGTCAAAGACTGCATGATCAAATAGTGCAACAATTCAAGAATAACATTTCTCAACATGAAATAGTGAAGAGCTTTTGCTTTTCATCATCTTCAGTACATAATATCATTAAAAGATTCAGAGAATCTGGAGAAATCTCTGCATGGGCTCAGAAACACTTCTGAAAACCACTGTCTGTGAAAACAGCTGCATTCACAAATGTTAACATTTAAACAAAGTTAAAAGTTAAAACTCTAAAATGCAAAGAAGAACCTGTTTTTAAACAGGATCCAGAAATGCTGCCACCCTTCTCTGGGCCCGAGCTCATTTAAAACTGACTGAGGAGAAGTGGAAAGTTGTCCTGTGGTCCAACGAATCAGACCTGTCACCGCTGAGAACATTTGGTGCATTATTAAATGCAAAATATGAAAAAAGAGACCCCGAATTGTTAAACAGCAGAAATCCTGTATAAAACAAGAACGAGAAAACATTTCACTTTCTAAGCCACAGCAGTGTCTCCTCAGTTCCCAAACACTTACAGAGTGTTGTTAATAGAAGAGATGATGAAACACAGTGGTAAACAGGCCCCCATCCCAACTTTTTTGGAACATGTTGTTGGCATCAAATTCAAACTGGACAATATTTTTCTAAAAACAATAAAATTTCTCAGTTTCAAGATTTGATATGTTGTCTTTGTAGTATTTTCCTTTAAAAATACAGTTTACATGATTTGCATATCATTGCAGTCTATTTTTATTTACATTCTGCACAGCGTCCCAACTTTGTTGGAAATAGGGTTGTAAAACTAAGTTAAAAATGTGCAGGTAAAATAGCAAAAACTAAAGCACTTCCCCAAAAATAGTGATGGCCAGATGAAGCCTTGTGAAGCCTTGAAGCTTTCCATCCAGCTGGTTCAAAAAAAGGTTCATTTCTTGAAGCTTCATGTGCACACAAACCCCCCTGCTGGTCAAAACCTTTATTGTCATTTCAACTATTTGTGATGGCCTCTTGGCTGTCTTGCAACATTGTCATCATGTGAATAATCACTGCCAAGAATAGAAATAAAAAACACCTTAATTTGATTTTCTGTGGTTCATTCATTAATTCATCTAGTCTGTTTTTGATGAATGTGTGGTTAATGATAATAAAGGTCTGTTAATGTCAAAAAACTTGCCAGTATGATTTCAGTCAATAAATAATTCCAATAGGACATGAGATGTTCATGTTAAAACTTTTGCAGTGCTTTCAAGAGATGAGACAGTGATTGCGGGGTGATGGTGACTTTATTCATTTTTATTAAGAAACAATATTTTCACGCCAATACTCAAATGACTTCCTGAACCAGCAAGGCTTCAGACGTCGTCAGTGACGTCACTCGGCCTTAAGGAAGCAAGCCTCGATACGCGCTTCATAAACGACTTCCTGGATTTCTCGACACCAGCTCCGAAGCTTCGGTATCGTTTGCCCATCACTACCTAGTCTTGCGAACTAAGCTAAAGGAAGTGCTGGGAAAATACCTGAAACAAAAGCAGACTCACAAAAGATTAAACACACAGACTGAAACACAGCACTCACATGGTCAGTCTTCTCTCCCTTCAGCCATCATGAAGGCCTCCTCCCCCCATCTGCACCAGCCAGGCCTCTGATTGGTTAGAGGTCCTCATGACTGTAGAGCAGGTACACCTGTGAAGGGAGAGACAGGGAGAGAGAGAGAGGCACACAAACAAGAAGTCAAAATATGTGTTTCCACGTAACACAGTCCCCAAAAAAAGGTATCATTTCAGATTTTCCACTGTTTTCCATCAACATTCCATATAAACTCAGAAGACTCGTGTAGGTTCACTGGTGGTTCTAGATAGTAAATAAAATGTCTATATTTGTGTTGTAGTCATGGCGACCCCTGGTTCCTATCACCACCACTGTAAAGACATCTGAACCATTTCACACCAAACCACTCTGACTACTGAATTGGTGAGATTTGGTGGGATTTCCCTTTAAAGTTAGGGTCGGGTCTTACACACACACACACACACACATACACTCATGTGCACACAGTAATGTGTGTGTGTGCTCCACTCTCTGCAGGCCTGAATGGGGACCCAGATGTGTTCAGAGCTGGAGGTTGTGTGAGGTAGTAAAGGTTCAGGGGGGCGTTTGTGCGCGGCCCCAGCTGACCCAGCTGACCCAGCCTCTTACCCAGCACACAGCCCGCAGCTAGATAAGCCTCCATCAACCTTATGCACATTCTGCAAGCTGTGAAATGAAAATATGTCTAAAAAAGTGTGAATTTTGCTGTTCACAGCTCAACTCCTTAAAAATAACTGACAAAAATGCCTTACATAAAAACATTTACTGCCAATATCTGCTGTCACAGACAACACTGTGTAGCTCTCCAGTTAAAACAGCCATTAACCCTTAGAAACCTAAAATTTGGGGGATTTTTTTGGTATTTTTGGGTCAATTTGGAATTTTTTTGGTATTTTTGGGTCAATTTGAAATATTTTTGGTATTTTTTGGGTCAATTACACTCTGAAAGTATTTACATCTGACAGTCACACAGGCCATACGTTGTTATTTTCAGGAGACCCCCTGAGCTACTCAGATATGCCATTATTTGATATGTAAATGCTAACAAGAATTTAATACCTTTATGAATTTGAGTCATTTTTGGTCAAAAATTTACCTGGCGCCTGTTCATTTTGTATTTTTTTAATTATAGAGATTAGAAAACAAGTGCAGTTGTAGTTATCTTTTCAGAGACTGTTAGTCTGGAGCATCTCTGAGCTGAAATCACAGTAATTTTGATGGTGATTCATTCTGTTGGTTATTATGAGTAAAAATAAACAATTAGCATAAGGCGGACATGTTTTTATTGATATTCTGTTCTCTTGGATTCAGACTGAGTTCTAAAACTCTGATAAACAGCAAGACAGGCTTTATTTTTAATTACAAATTGAGCTCCATTTTAATATCAGATATTTTTAATAGTCAGAATCAATGTAAACCGAAAGCCCTTTGTTTGTAATGAGAAGGTAAAAGCAGAGATGTAGTATAACAGTAGTGAGTGGGTTTGGGTGATTTTGGAGCTGATCTCTGGCTTCTGGACGGTCACTGGTGGATGAAATCACTCTGGATAGTAAGGGCAGAGTCTGATGATGATCTGATGTGTGAATCATGTCACTGTTTTAACCCTTTGTTTTAAGCTGTTTGAGTGTTCAGTGTGTCTCTCTTTCCCTTTATTCCAGCTTCCATTCTCTTCAGGAGTCTCACTTTCAGTTCCTCAAAGAATCTGCAGACACACCTCCAAAGTTCAGTCTTAGAAGCTGGTTGATCATTTTCTGAAGTAATCAAACACATTCAGTGGTGTTGAGGTCTGGACTCTGGGGTGGTCAGTCCATCATTCAGCTTCTTTGTTTGATGTGTCCGTCTCCTTTTCTCAGTGAGGTTCTTCTTGATCAGCTACACATCCTTTCAGACCCACAGCGCTGAGTCGTCTTCTCACAGTGGAAGGATGGACAGAAACACCTGTGGATGTTTTCAGATCTGAAGCAGCTTGATTTTCTCCTCTCTCTCAGAGATGGAAGCTTTAAGTGCTGTTTATCTGGATGTTAATCAGACTGAGGGTCTACATGCACTGAAAACACCCCATTACTGAGATTAACTCCAGCCTCTTTATCAGATTTCTAAGCCTTAATCCCACCTAAGCAACCAGAGTGTGCTGTTTACAAGACAGCCTGAATAATCAGATAACTGCAGAAATTAAATTATGATCGTACTATTAAGTGCATGTAAACACACTCACTGTAACAGTGTATAGAAAACTGAAGGAACAATGAAGAAAGTAACATTAAATATACGCTCTTAGAAATAAAGGTACTAAACTGTCTCTGGGTCAGTGCCCCTCTTGTCACTGAGGTGGAACCTTCAAATGAACATCTGAGCTCCTTCAGTCAGGGAACATAAATGAACCATAATCCACTGAAATGATATGTTCTAAGCTGTACTGACTCCACACACCCCGTCTCGTCTCCAGGACTTTATTTTACTGTTCTGTTTTAAAACATTCGGTTATGAAAAGGTACAAATACGAACTTTTCACCTGGAAAAACTTATTTAAAGTTCATCACTGTTGTACCTTTGTTTGTTTCTTGATGAACGAAAAATATACCTGCACAGAACCTTTCTAACAGTACTGAACACATTACATTATACTGTACCATCAGTTTGAGTAATAAAACATGACAGAATATTTATTAGGATTATCAGGATCTCTGTGTTTGATTATTATCTCAAGAAAAGTTGCATTCTTATTATCATAGACTAAGCAAAATATTGATTTGAGTTCTTTTCTAAAAGTTTTTTAAGCTTTGTGATGTTGATGAAAGGGACCCGATGAACTCCCTTATTCTGGAAGCTGAAAAATCTCTTTAATAACAAAGTACACAAACACCACAAGTTTAAAACTGAAGCTTAGCTCCAAAAAGTTACCGAGAGATGAGATTGGGGACACAGTCAGGAAAGAGCAAAGTCCCAGTAAATTGGCCACAGTGCTGTTTATTTGCTGTGTTAGCAGCCTGGAGACTAAAGAATGAAAGTTATTTTTCTCCTTTTAGGGGAGAATGAGGAAACTCGAACATCTGGATCAGCTACAGAAGCTCCTCAGAACGTCCTCTCAGGGACACCTGAGAAGTCAAGATGATAGTTATACGTTACTTTAACGGACGAAAGTGAAAAGATGGGTCTTCAGCTCAATATGACGAAGACTAAGGTTATAACCACAGGAATGACCACTAACTTTTACACTGATGGAGAAGATGTGGAAGTGGTGGACAGATTTTGCCTGCTTGGGTCACTTGGCGCTCAGCAGAACAAGAATGAAAGAGCTTAAAAAGATCGATAGAAGTAATAATGAGTCTCTACAAGAAAAGATCAGAACCGCCCAGGCTGTGTTGCTCTCTGTGGTTCTTTATGGACGTGAAAGCTGGACAGAAAAAAGCCCACAGTGCTTCAGACTGAAATGAGGCAAAATACAGGACAGCCAATCAGAATAGAGGTCATTTACATAAAGATAGGTTGGAAAGTGGTCATGTAGACATAAATTATGAAAAAAAAAAAACATTAAGAAAAATAGAGAATGCATTTCAAATAAGGTATTTTCATATCATATCCATGACCGTTTAGTGTTCTGATGCTGTGCTAACTCACCATCAGGCCAAAATAGGAGGCTGTTTTTGTGATTGCTTTGAAATAAACATGCTAATTCTGCAGACATGTTCGTTGTATTTGGTGAAGAATGATACTGAGCATTCAACATGCCTGGATTTATAAACAGTAAAAGCGCTGTGTGGTTAGAATATGAGATTCAGTTTGCACACATTAATCACACATTAATGTTTGAATCCACTTGCTTTGTGCATACAATGCAGTTCAGTCAGGGCCACTTTGTCAAAGAGCTTATGTTGTTTCCATTTGTAGTAAGTTATATTTGGCTGTATGTGTAAAGGCCCAGCCTGCGCCGCCGGCCGCCAGCAGAGGGCGATGGCGGTGAGGTGCCATAAGTTCAGAGAACTCCAATTCCCAGAAGCCATCGGGCTGATTAGGCCCAACCTGGCACACCTGTGGATTACTCTACTTAAGGCTGTGGCAAACAGCAGCTCTTTGTCACACCTTTGTAGAGGGGTGACTGGTACAGTACGCAGCCCAGGTGGGTGTTTATATGAAAAGGACAGACAAGACAAGGAAAAATCAAAGAAAAGAGGGCTGGAAAAAAGAAAAGAGGGCTGGAAAAAACAAAAGAGAGAAATCGCCCCAAAACTACTTAAAAACCAAAACAAGAGTTTTGCTTGAGCAAGAAACGGCTCCAAGCCACACAAAAGTTGTTTGCTCCACAAAGAGCAAACAGGTGAAACATAAAGTCTGCCCTCCTCTCAGAATCACAGAGGAAGTAATTTTTGTTTTCTGATTATCTTTTATTTCACCTTTCTATCTCAGCCTTTGTTTGAGCTGCTTTCAGCATCCCTTTTGTTTGCCTTTTTCCCGCCTTTTTATTTCCCATTTGTTGAGGTGTTTTAACCTGTTTTCGCCTGTGCTTCCTGGTGGTGCAGCGCTAACTCCTCAGACTTCCAATCAGTACAGCGGTGGTTCAAGCCTGGCTCTGGGTCACCTCAACTCCAACATTCAATTACCAAATTCACACTCCATCATCTCAACAAATTAATTTAAGACCCTTTCTCGCAGGTTTTCCCCTCTGCACTTGGGTCTGCCTCCCTGCCGTCCCATAACAGTACAGTACGGCTCTGTTCTGGGACCTACCTGCCTTTCAATGTGCTCAAAGGGAAAGCCCAAGGCAGGGAGAGCAGCAGAAAGACCCCCAGAATGACCATACCAGGAAAAGCACTAGCCAGAGAGTACAGAGTCGCTTGCAGGGAAGTGGTGAGAATGGGCAGCTAAAGCAGCTTAAATACGCACACTAATGAATTTAGCCAGTCATATGCGCAGCAGGCGACCAGCTTAGCCGTCAGTTGATTGAGATCAGGGCCTGAGCTCGACTTTGTGGCCTGCTTGAACTAAAACAACTCTTTACTGTACCTTTTTAAATAAAATGTGTTTCACTTCCACCTGCTACAACATTCAAATCTGGTTTTGAAGAGTTATGTATGAATATTTTGTGGGATGTGTTTTATTACATCTACCAATCACACACTCGCCATGGTAACACAGAGGGAAATGACTGCCTTCGCACTCATTTGCCTTTGCCCTTTTCACATGTCTGCATTTCAGCTCCTCAGCTGAAAGTTTTCGTTGCAGGGCTGATGCTAAAACAAGAACAGTGATGGCCGAGTAGAGCATGTGCGAGAGCGAGTGCTTGGTACCTAAGGCATTAATAGAGAGAGAGTATTAAACTAAATATATACAAAATCATCATTTATAGGGAACTTTCTATTGTTGGTCTTTTTTATTTCAAAGTGAAATACATTTTTTTTTTTTTGTCGAGTTTAATTTTTACTTAAAAAAATATAATTCAAAAAAGACTCATGTTTTCATGTCACTACTGAAACAGTGTTTTAGTCTGTAGGCGGAGGCTTATTTTAGCCTGCATTTTAGAGCAGGAAGTGAGGCTGCATCCCTGTCCCTCATGGCCACATGGTGAGCAATCAGATCCCATTGTTTTGAAGTAAATGTGTCCCAAAGTCTAAAATTCTTCTAAAAATTTAAAATTGTCATTTTCTGCAGTTATTTTTAATGTAAAATATGATGATTTTCTGTGTGACAGCTGTTCAAAGCTGTGCTGGTTGTGTATTTGAGCTCAAAATGAGCTAAAATTGTCACCACCAAAACAGTCACTACTGTAACATTTGGTACAGTTTGGGTAGAGTTATGATTGTTTTGGTAGTGACAAAGTGGAATGTTCAGTCATTCGTTTAAGTAAACGAGTAAGTCTTAGTCTAGAGATCAGTTAAATATCTAAAATGTGTTTTTGATCTCTCGTTTCTATTACAGTCCACTTAGCCCTGGTCCGGGGTCGAGTCAGACAACACAGTGCTCAGGAATGTTGCCTCATATTCACCTGAGAGCTGCAGTCATGGTTCCTGGTTCCCACAGCGATGGTTAAAAGTCCTCAGGTATGGTCTGCATGTGAGAAGGCAGGTGTAAAGCTCAGGAGAAAATGTGTGGCTGTGAAAGGTTTAATTTACCGCATGAGTCACAGATTTAGCTGAGCAGAGATCCACTGATGTGGTCAGGTCTCCAAACAGCTCTGAAATACTTTTGGAGAAGTTACGCAACATTTACATCCAATCAAGTGGAAACAGCACTGTAACTGCAGAGCTGGGCAGCTCGGTGGTTTTAGAGCAGCACAGTTCAAACACTGTTCAATTATTTACGAAGGTTTCTGCTGTAGCTCGGAGGAAACTGACACTTTAATCTGTATTTGTGTGAAACTAAAACTTTTTTCAACACTTTTTTTTTATGAACAATATTTCAATATGAACGTATCTCAATACATTGATTACACATCTTGGACAGAGAAGGGTTAATGATCAATAATGCTATATTGAAATACACCTGGGTCACAAGGGGTGCTGGAGCCTATCCCAGCGCTCATTGGGTGGAAGGCTGGGAACACCCTGGACAGGCCGTCAGTCCATCACAGGACAGACAGACAGACACATTCACACCTAGGGGTGATTTTAGTATCTCCTGTTGGCCTTGACTGCATGTCTTAGGACTGCGGGAAGAAACCCACACAGACACAGGGAGAACATGCAGACTCCACACAGAAAGGACCCTGGTCACCCACCCAGGGAATCGAACCCAGGCCCTTCTTGCTCTGAGGCAAAACTGATACCCACTACATCAAAATGTAAATGAATTAATTTATTTATTTTATTATAAATAAATTAATTTAGTTACTTCGATACTTTTTACTACTTTTCCTTGTTTCATCATACAGTGATGCAAATAACCTCACATTACTTCTTGGCAGTGTGTACAAAGTAGAAAGGATGTTTTTAGGAAACAGAAATTTGTAGCAACACTACCTAATTTTTATTCATCTTCTGTTTTGGTGACCAAATCTTCTCTCAGGGAGCTCTTATGTCTCAAATATCGACAGCACACGACTGGAGTCGTTTCTCTTCCAGGATTTGAGAGAAATAACTTGATCTCAAGCTAAATAAATTCTGTCATAACAGATGGTGGTTTGTTTATGAAAGGCCTGCAGAGAGTTCAGAGATCTGGCTACAGTAAATCCACAGCGCTGCAGCAAACACAGTACAAAAAATCAGTACTCAGAGGAAGCCCTGCTACAAAGAAGACTGCAACAGTAAAAACAATCACAAGTCTTGCCAATTTCTGTTGTAATGAGTCGAATCTTCAGCATCGTCCAACTGACTGACCCTTCATCTGACACTGTAACCTAATTACAGGGAGGGAGGTAACATCAGCAAGTAAGTGACTAAATAATAAGACAAATGTGCAGAAATACTCCTGTAAAAATTCACAGCCTTAACAGTCCAAACACGAAGGAAGCTAACATGCTAAAACTTACAATGAGGGAAAACAAGCATTCAGACACGCATTGTGTTTTTAATACACTTCCAGTGCAAATATCCCCTTTAAATTCCCCCATATTTTAACTTTTTCTTCATAAATATGAAGTTAAAGTATGCATTCATAAAAATATGCTTAAAAAACTTAACCGGAAAAATGTTCAGACAATATGAAATTTATATAAATCGCTGCTGAACAAAACCTTGTATCCCCATTTTTGATGTTTTTTAGTTTTTGAGATAATGTGAAAATACCTGTTACCCTCTACAGTTATGTAAATTTCATGATGAATGGACCAAAAGAAACAACCCAAAATTACTTGGGTTGGAGTCTGGTTCCACTGACTTACATTAGAAGTAAAGTAAGTTGTGGTGTGTGGTGTTTTAGATATATATATATATAATTTTTTGTTGTTTTTTTCCTTCTCCTGTAAAGTTAACATTTTGGAGATTTGAGGTTTTGTTCCAACAACAGCTAAATATATACAGATTTATACAGAAGAATTTATTAAATTACAGGACTAGGCTTAATCCCTGTCTGGGGAAACTGGTCCATGTAAATTAGCTAATCCAGATCAAGCTAGATAGGTTGCATGTTTGTGGTTTGGCTAGGTTGCCTCTAGTATTACAGTATTTATCATTTTTGACTGGTTTGGCAACTTACCATATTTAAAGACATTTAATTGTCACTTGTATAATTGTAGTTCCTACACAAGTAAAACTTCGTATTGTTATTTGTATTCACTGGATTTTTACATGTAACCATTAAACTTTTACAAGTAAAGCTGACATAATTTCAAAATTTTTTCTTGTGAAAACTGAGTTTCCACATGTTAAATTTACAAGTAAACAGTGTTTCTTTTTCTAAAGTGAATTAGGAAAAGAATTCTTACTAGTGAAAACTAAACCCTACTAGTAAAAATAAAATTAAGATGTGAAAATTTGATTTAATTTTGTTCTGGTGCCAGCAGTAGTTCTGCTCAGGTTAAACTGAATAGGTTAAAAGTTGCTTATCAGAGATCTGTTTTTGTCTTGTGTTATCCGGCCACACTCGATGACTCCAGCCTCCTTTTTTCAAAAACACTAGCTGGTTAGAAACCATAACTTTGGCTGCCTTAGATCAGTAAATTTCACCTACAAATTAAGATCTACTGGTTTAAAATGAGTTTACCCGGCTGAGTTGGAGAAGCCTGGTAGAGAGTGAGCGCTCTGCTGGAGATCAGAATCTCTTTAAGGATTCAGAGGAGCACCAGGGCTCGAGATTTTTCTTCATTTCCTCAGAGATTCTTCTGCCATGAGAAGCTTTTTCCCAGAAATGTTGTTGCTGTTGTTTACCTCAAGGGCCTCAACCTGCAGCCTCAAGGCTGAAACCACCCTGCTGTATACTGGAGAAAATGATCTGGGTAAAGGAAATCACCTTAAACCTAGTCTAATCTCAAATATAGGTAAGATTTCTTATGAGATTGCTGTTTTGTATTCTTATGTATTTTATATTGTTAGATTCATTAAAATATAAACTTAGTGTTCAGTCTGTGACTTTTTTTACAGAAAAATAACTGTAGGATCACTAAGTCATTTGTATCTAGTCAAAACTACTAAAAAGAACTGTAAATCTTTCTTTTATAGTGCCTAAAGCTCAATGGGAACCAGGTAAGTGTGAGGTACAAACGCCATAATTATTCTTTTGGTACCATGATAGTAACAAGCAGTCTAACAAAATTACATTGGAATGCATAAAGTCAGGAACAGAGCCAGTGACTGATTGGTCAAGAAGTCAAGAAAACAGCCTCTGATTTGTCGACAAGTCAGGATTACAGCCTCTGATTGGTTGACAAATCAGAATCAGATAATTAGGAAAATAATTAAGATTATCTTAAGAGAATATTTGAGAACTTACGTTTATTTCAACAATTGCATTTAAGAACATTCCTTTGAACTTCTTTGTGTTTTAGATTTTCATAAGAAAATGTCTTTTTATGTATGCTATGTTGTATTTTAGTACATACCATAAACGATATACATTTTTTTAAAATTTGTATTAACTGTTATTTCCGTTGCTTAATCCGCTCAGAGGAGCAAAATAGAGGAAAAATTTCAAACCAAGTGTTTAGCAAACAAGAACTAGAGGTGATGGAGGAAGAAACAGGTGACAGGAAAAAAATCCTCACTGGAAGACGTGATAATTGTGGGGTGACGAACAAGGATGGGCAGGAACAGCAGAGGCAGCGTCCATGATCAATTTAGATGCTTATCTTGTCAATTCTCACAGCTAAGACTAGTGTGAAGCTATCGTAACGTTTCGAACCCCTCTTAGAATTATTGTTAAGAAAATAGTTAAGAAAAGAAAATAAGAATTTCTTAAGTTCTCAATTTCTCATAACTTTTTTTCTTAAGATCAAAGTTAAGAAAAAACACACTTTTAAGAAGATTTTCGTTCTTAAGACACTTGTGAATCCGGCCCATGATACCCAAAATGATTGCACAGCACTTTGGACTTTGTGCTACACACTAACCCAGTGAATATCTAGAACCTGCTGGGCATTTCAGTGTAATTTAGTTAAACTGCTTTCAAACTTACTATTATATTACCCACAAGAATTACCTAGTACTTTGGAGTTTGTACCTCGCACTTATCTGGTTAATACCTAGAACCTGGGGGGCTGTAAAAGAAAGCGTTATTAAAAAGTGTATTAAAGAGTGTTATATTGTCTCACAACAATCTTTTTTAAGATTTCACTTGCCGAGGCATCACTTTGCAGTTGCACATTTATGAAACAGCTCAAGATTAGATTAAACAGGATCTGAGGGGCCAAATTCCACCAGCGCTCACAGTCTGCTGCAGAAACAATTATTAAAATGTCTTCACAGCAAATGGCATTCAGCTCCTCAGAGCCCGAAGGGGAGTGGACAACCGAGGTAAAGGTCATTCTGTCCTGCTTGGATCAAAGAACCTTCAGTAATATTGACTTCATATATCAGTGAGCACTTATGTTTCTTTTCTTCTTGCTGTCTGACATCAAAATAATTATAAAGATGTCACATTTTCTATTCCCAATTGTGAAAGTGGACTGTACATAGGCACACACTGTCCAGACACTCCTTCTGCTGAGTGAACTCAGCTACTTTTAAGGTCACTAATTGCTGACACACCTTGTATAATCTCCATAGAAAAGCACTGACTAATAGAATGGGACACACATGAGCCTAAGGTCACCATGTCCAATACCAAGCATAGGCTAGAGGGGTATAAAGCCCCCAGCATTGAGCTGTGGAGCAGTGGAACTCCAATACCTTTTTGGGATGAGTTGGGGATCCAGAACTGACCATCCAACATCAGTACCTGACGTCACTAATGCTCAATCAAATCCTCACAGCAATGTTCCAACATCTAGAAGCCTCCCAGAAGAGTAGAGGCTGTTACTGCAGCACGAACTCACTATTGATGCCCTTCATTTCAGAAGAAACTGTGGTGCCCTTAAACGTTTGGACACAGTATACCTGTGTGCACTACTGTGCGTCAAGACATGATCGTTGCTGAATAGGTTTCTGAAATTGATGTTCTCAGGCAGTGTATGGCCAGGCAAGTGCACTGACAGACCTCAAGGGGGCTTGAGCCCCTGCTGTCTTGGCAGGCATGAAAAATAACATTTTTGTCTTGTAATGCTTCAAATGGCCAGTGACCACCAGCGGGCCCAAAGTTTCATTACATACATCCATAACCTAAGAATGTCTGTAACCGCCTCTCTCTTGTGGAGTCCCCCAGGGCTCTATCCTTGAGCCAATCCTATTTTCCCTACATATTCTCTTTTTAGGTTCCTTCCTTAGAAGATACGAATTTTCCATTCATTGTTACGCAGGCCATACCCAAAGTTTGATTACATACATTTATAACCTAACAATATCTATAACTTCCTTTCTCTTGTGGAGTCCCCCAGGGCTGTATCCTCGAGCCAGTCCTATTTTTCCCTGTATAGTGTCCCTTTCAATTCCATCCTTAGAAAATATGGCATTTCTTTTCATTGTCATGCAGATGATACCCAAATTTACCTGAAAAACGGAAAAATAAAACTCTTTAAAACTGCTGCTGGACTGTCTTGAGGACTGGATGGCCACAAATTGTTCAAATTTTAATGAGAGCAAAACTGAAATTCGATTTTTGGACCCAGTGGTGCCTGTGATACCCCTCATATGGACCTATGTTCTCTGAACGCATACGTAAAACCTACTGTAAAAAACCTAGGTGTGATAAAGGACAATGATTTTATATTAGACAAACAAATGAACTCAGTGGATAAATCTGACTTTTTCCAGTTGAGGCTCTTATCTAAGGTAAACCCTTTTTATCTTTTAAAAATTGAGGGTTATACATGCTTTTATTTTGTTCAGGCTTGACTACTGCAACCCCTCTATGTTGGCGTTAGTCAGGCCTCCCTTGAATGCTTACAGTTGGTGGTCCCTAATTCAAGGTTGAAACACAGGGGAGCCATACTTTTTCAGTTATAGCCCCCAAACTCTTTTTTACGTGTTAGGCTAGCCCTACACTTTGTTTAAATTCCTGTCTTAAAACACATTTTCATTTGTAAAATTTTGATTTGTTTCAAGAGCTCCTCATATTTTGTTGTTACAGTCTTACTGTTTGTATTTAACGCCGTTTTTGTTATTTAACTGGTTCTGCGTTTTATTGCCTGTTTTAAGTGTTTACCTGCATTGCGTGTACAGCACTTTGGTCAACAGCTGTTGTTTTTAAATGTGTTCTCTAAATAAAGTTGACATTGACGTTAAGAACAACTCAGCCAGTTTGCACTGAAGTCCCTGTAGTTACTTAGTAATAAGCCTTAGTATGTAAAGTCTGGTATTTTAAGGGGTTAAATCGCCGTTTTTAAGATCTGTTTTGGTCAGGCTCAGCTCAATCTCCCTGGAGTAGAGCTTGTGGGTCAGCTTGAGTTTCACAAGCTTCATTGTTCTTCAGCGCCCCCTCTGGTGCAGTACCTGCACCTATTGCAATTTTACTTCAACTTCAACCTGTCATAGATGCAAGATCTCCACAGTGCTGGATATCCCACCAAACACTGATAATCTCGTTCAGAAAGCAGCACGTTCCATATGTGGCTGTTTTTAAACGAGAACCAAACAGAATATTGGCAAGGAGGGGTTTTAATCACTTATTATCTTATTGTAAAAAAATAGTGCTCAGCTGCACCTTAATATGAAATTTCCCTGAAGATTAGTGTTGCACAAAAACCTCAGGGTTTCCTAAAGTGAAACTGTCGTCCACCCTTACTTTTTCTTTAACTATCGAATGTCCGTTAAATAATCCCTCAGCTTTCATAAGTTCCTTAACTGTCCTTTTCTTTAAGGCTACTGGCCAATGTTAGAGGCTGAAGAGTTATGGAGGGTTTTGAAGAGGAGAATATGCCTGTGCATGTTCTTTGCTGTTGAGTGAATCCAAAGCGATTTAAAAAACATTAAGGAGTGCAGATTTGACCATTGCTATGTGTATAAAGCCAGAGTTGACCTTGACCGCCACGAATTAAACCAGTTTATTTACTTGCTACCATATATATATATATATATATATATATATATATATATATAGTGTGTGTGTATATATATATATATGTATGTATGTATGTGTGTGTATATATATATATATATATATATATATATATATATATATATATATATATATATATATATATATGTGTGTGTATGTATGTATATATGTATGTATATATGTATGTTATAAAAACTAATACAAATAAAAAAAGATTTTGTTAAAAAATGAAGTGCTACAATATTTTGGTTGTGCTTTTTCTTTAGTGTCCGAAACAGAGCTCATTATTTGTTTTATTAAATATTATATATATTATTATTATTATTATTATTATTATTATTATTATTATTAATAGTAGGAAAATACTTAATGGAAAAAGACGTCAGATTATTGTTAAAATAAACTACTGTTCAAGTGTAGATATCTATATATTATAAATCTAATAAATATGATACACATCTGCATAGATCTACATATTTAAAACAATTAAGGTACAAACTTAAATTGCCACACATTTCAATTCAATCAAATAGAATTTAAAGTAAGAACAGCAGCCTGTACAGACATTGGCACATAATCCTAAAATTGCTGTAAGTGTTGACATATTTTCAGTCAACCACATTTCACTTGTTTTCTTTAAATGCAATCAAATATACAATAAACCAATGTAAGACTGTAAAACAGCCTTTTTTCATAAGCACATTAAAATTAATTCATAGATCAAGTTCACAGCTGTGAGGCCTCAAGGTTTTTTCCTCCTCTGCTTCCTTTCTTCACAACTGTGAATGCAAATCTCTCCTTCGGGACAAATTAAGGTACACACACTCGCACACATGTGCACCTTTCTGATCAATTGAGATTGCTATTGACTACAGTGATCAATACCTGTATCAGCTGACTCAGCATATAAATAAGTAACGTACTTGCAAACTTACTCTGCACAAATACGAATGCGAATACCGTCACTGCCTTTGTACAAGTACAGTGAGATTCAGTGTGCACTTCGGTACAATCTACCTAAATCAAAAGAAGAAATAAAAATTAAAATAAAAATAACAGAAAATAAGAAAACATAAAATAGTGGTAGACAGCATATTTACAGAGGAACAAATATGCAAGGTGTAGCCTTGGGTGCATGTGGACACGCCTGTGGCGTGAGTATGTGCAAGTTCTGGAGTTTTGGCCACTGTATGGCCAAAAGTATGTGGACATCTGACCATCACACCTATATGAGCTTGTTGGATGTCCAATTCCATAACCATGGACATTAATATAGAGTTGCCCCCCCAGTGTGGCTATAATCTCCACACTTCACAAGATTTTGGAGTGTGTCTGCGGGAATTTCTGCCTATTCATTCAAAAGAGCTTTTGTGAGGTCAGACACTGATGTTGGACGAGAGGGCCTGACTCACAATCGACAGGCAAAAGGAGTCCGATTATTGTTGACATAAACCCGTGGACAAGTGTAGCTATCTAACGTGTGTGTGTGTGTGTGTGTGTGTGTGTGTGTGTGTGAGTGAGAGAGAGTGCATGTCGCTCCATCAGCCTCACAGAGTGGCTGCCAGATATTTCATCTCACTCATGTTAGCATGCATAAGAGCTGCCAGAGTAAACTGTGACAGACGGTCATGGATGCTGTGAGGCTGGACTCGATGATCGCTGTGCTGAACTGGATCATCAGACTCTGCGGGTTGAATTTCTTCATCTGTCTCAGGAAGAACATTCTCTGCTGAGCTCTCTTGGCTGTGGACAGCTCCTCTCCCACTTCAGGTCCCTGGATGTGGTGGTGCCCAGGAAACTTGAGTGGCTCAACAGGCGAAACCACAGAGCCATTGATGGTGAGGGGGGTAGAGGGGAGGGGTGGCTGCGTCTGAAGTCCTCCACCATCTTCATCATCTTTTCCATGTTTTAATAGATTAAGAGACCCTTATTAGTCCCACAACGGGAAAATTTTAGCCCCGCATTTAACCCATCCGTGCAGTGAAACACCACACACACACACACACACTAGGGGGCAGTGAGCACTTGCCGGGAGCGGTGGGCAGCCCTATCCACAGTGCCCGGGGAGCAGTTGGGGGTTAGGGGTCTTGTTCAAAGGCACTTCAGTCACGTACTGTTGGCTCAGGGGATCAAACTGGCAACCTTCTGGTCACAAGGCTGGTTGTTGCTGCACCAGGGGACCAGATGCTTGACTCATCCCCGTTGGCTATGAGGACCACCACGGTGGTTTCATCTGCAAACTTCAGGATCTTCACAGCTGGTTCCTTAGAGACACAGTCATTGATTTAGAGACTGAAGAGAAGGGATGAGAGCATGCAACTTTGTGGTACTCCAGTACTGAGGGTCCAGGGGTCTGACATGTTTTCCTAGCCACACCTGCTGTTTCCTGTTGGTCAGGAAATCCATGATCCACCAGCAGATGGGATCTAGCACTGACAGCTGGAACAGTTTGACATGTGGCAGTTCTGGCACTGTGGTTTTAAATGCTGAGCTCCACAAGCAGAACCCTAGTGTAGGTTCCTGTGGCCATTTTACAGAAACCTCTTAAGTCTGAAATCTTAATCTGCTTAGTCACCATGACAACTTCAGTACAGACTGAATTTCAGACAGCAGCTATTACAGAGTAACAGTTCTTAAGTTCATAATCTCATCATTAAGAAAACAGTATCACACAAACATCCTAACTAGACTAAACCTCCTAAATCCTGTCCTAACTTTAGGATGAACCCCAACAGGGTCCTCACTTCTGTCTAAGGTCCGTTTCTATGAGACAGAGCTGAACGTGTGTCTGTTTATTAGGGGGAGTAACGTTAGCGCGCTCGGCTAAAGCTTTTGGGAAATGGAGACTGAAACTGGGGAGCGGCAACGCTCTGATAAACAGCAGGGGGCGCTCTCACAGTATTCACTACTTACAGTTTATCACATTTTTGTTTTGTTTGACCTTTTGTTTACAGCAACGGTAGCAGTCTGGCTAACTAACTTAATTATTTTGATTCTGTGTTTACGTTTCAGCTGTGTGCGTATGGTCAGTTGCTAGGTAACAGACATGACAGTTGATCATCGACTTTGAGTAAGTTAAGATTTCTTAACTGGAGATAAGATGCTGTAAGATAAGATTCCTCAATTTAGATCAGTTTTGCTTCTGTAATATGAATTTGTGAAAAATCTTATCTTGCCCTGTCAGATCTAACTAAGACAAAAAGAGGACGTTTCTGTAATACGGCTCCTGGACTGTCGAGACGTTGTAAAAGGAAGTGCATGGCCAAGCTGACCATGTCATCGTCGTCGTCGTCGTCATCGTCGTCAGACCGGTTAGCTCTGTATGCGAACTGCAGGGGATCCAGCAGAGAGTTTGTGATAGTCTTCAGGTGGGCTAGGACCACGATTATTTACAGCTGGTCCAGAGAACTGAAAAGTGAGTGACGCGAGGAGCAGAAAGGAGCTCGTCTGCTGACATACTGTATGTATGTGCAGCTGGAAAGGAAGGTGATGACGTGTGATCTTCCTCAATGATTGGTCAGGGTGGTGAGAGGTGAAGGAAATGTCCAGACCCTGGGCAAAAAGAGAGCCAAAACATGCTAAGATGTTACCGGTTTGTATAATTTGTTGGCGGCCGCTGGAACACGGTGACGAAACCAAACAACAGACAACGTTTCAAGACGGCAAAAGTTGCTACACTTCAATCAAAGACTATGGAGAAACTGGAACTTTGTCTTTTGACATTATTATTATTATTATTATTATTATTAGTTATTATTGATTTCAATTTGATGGAAAGTCATTGTTGCGTACAAAAAGAAAACTATACTTTCCTGTATTTGTCATTATTTAACATCAAAACGAGCAGATTTGCATGACCTGAACCCGCCCATACAATCAAACGTAAATGTAATTGTGCCACTGTGTAATTATTTAATAATGTAATCAGTAATTCTGTGTGGATTATATGATGTAAATGTATAAAACATATAGTAAAAGTGTGACAGCTCTTCTATGAACGTTCTGAAGGTTAAACAGAGTCTGTGGTTTCTGGTTCTCCAGCTCTTCAGCAGCATGTTCACGACTCCTCACCAGAGAAAATTACTCAGGAAAACCTGACGTCAAAAATGTCACTACAGAAAGAAGCATCTCATTACGGTGTGACTGGTGTTGCTATGGAAAAGCGTTGCTATGGTATAGAGAACCTTACAGCTGAGCCCAGAGTTAACCTGCTGTCCCACAAACCCTCCAGATCACAACGTCCATCCAGACTAAAGCTGAGCTTTACTCACCAGCACATTTATTGTCCATTCAACTTAGTGTCAGACAAAGAAATAAAACCTAAAGGGTTTAAATCTGATACAAAATTATATACATTTACATATTTAAAACAATTAAAGTATGAACATAATCAGTTCTGCCAGACATTTTATATATATATATATATATATATATCTCTCTCTCTATATATATATATATATATATATATATATATATATATATATATAGAGAGAGAGAGAGAGAGAGAGAGAGAGAGAGAGAGAGAATTTACAGTAAAAGAACAGCAGCATATACAGACTTGTTACCTCTTTTTCAAATCACCATTTATGTTGAAATACACCGATCAGGCACAACATCATGACCACCTCCTTGTTTCTACGCTCATTGTCTGTTTTATCAGCTCCACTTACTATATAGGTGCACTTTGTAGTTCTACAGTTACAGACTGTAGTCCATCTGTTTCTCTGATACTTTGTTAGCCCCCTTTTACCCTGTTCTTCAGTGGTCAGGACCCCCATGGACCCTTACAGAGCAGGTACTGTTTGGGTGGTGGATCATTCTCAGCACTGCAGTAACACTGATGTGTGGTGGTGGTGGTGTGTTGGTGTGTTGTGCTGGTACGAGTGGATCAGACACAGCAGGGCTGCTGGAGTTTTTAACCACCTCAGTGTCACTGCTGGACTGAGAATAGTCCACCAACCAAAAATATCCAGCCAACAGTGTCCTGTGGGCAGCGTCCTACAAGGTGGACTGACAATGTATGAGTGTCTAATAGAGTGGACAGTGAGTGGACACAGTGTTTAAAAACTCCAGCAGCACTGCTGTGTCTGATCCACTCAGACCAGCACAACACACACCAACACACCACCACCACGTCAGTGTTACTGCAGTGCTGAGAATGACCCACCACCCAAACAGTACCTGCTCTGTGGGGGTCCATGGGGGTCCTGACCACTGAAGAACAGGGTAAAAGGGGGCTAACAAAGTATCAGAGAAACAGATGGACTACAGTCTGTAACTGTAGAACTACAAAGTGCTCCTATATAGTAAGTGGAGCTGATAAAATAGACAATGAGCGAAGAAACATGGAGATGGTCATAATGTTATGCCTGACCGGTGTATGTTCAGTTTTATGTTCACCTTTTTTCATAAGTACATTAAAATTCATTCATAGATCACGTGAACAGCTGTGAGGTCTCAAGGCTGTGAATTTTAATCAATACACCCACACTATACTCATCACTTGAGATTATTATTGACTTCAGTGATCAATGTCTGTGTCAGCTGACTGAGCACATAAATACATGGAGAAAATACTGGCAGACATTTTTGATCAATGAGAGTAACAAATCAGTATCAGTATCAAATCATATCAAATTTGTATTTGTACTACATTTTATACTGTAACGACAGCAAGGACTTCAGGGGGCAGTGTTGGGGGGCAGTCAGGGTTGAGGGTGGGCATTTTTCTCATGGTCTTTATCAAATTCTACAGGTTTTCCATCACCCACCTCCACATTTCTAGTAGGATTGAGCTGACAGGTACGTGAATGTAAAAGATGGACATTCACTGGAGAAACGAGAGAAAATAAAAATCACACAATGGACTGAAAAGTACATTTCAGTACTGATTTATTAGCCTGAAGTAATAGTAACAGGCACAGCAAACCAGGGAAAACTGGGTCATTCTGTACAAAACAAACCAATTACCACACAGAAATGTACTGTTATCTCTTGGGTGGTGGTGGTGGTGGGGGGGGGGGGGGAAAATAGGGCAATGTGAATGTGAATTTAACTACATTTAATTAACAGCACACTGCAAAACACACTTGAACTGGGAGACAGTTTAACAGTGTCATCGTCTTTCAGAGGAAATTCTATTGAGTTTTTTTCCACAAGGCAGCAAAAAGCTCCGGCTTTACTGCCTAAGCATGGACTTGAACCCCCATCTCCAGCACACAAGGCCTATAATGCTGAACAATGACTATTTACACATTCAACCTAAATAAATATTTTGAATGAACAATTATTTGAATGTAATTTTGGTCAGACTTTATTTGGATGGACCCCTATAGATGATCTAAATCATCATCAAACGTTCTGGTGATACTCATCAGATCAACCTAAAAAAAAAATATATATATATACCGTTCAGGCTACAGCGGTTTAGCCCCACCGCTCAGGCTACAGCGGTTTAGCCCCACCGTTCAGTCTACAGCGGTTTAGCCCCACCCAAATTTCATGCTTTCTGCATGAGGCATATAGATTAACCAATCACAACAGAGCCCATTTGCATTTTTTCAGTCTTGAAAGCCCAGAAACAAAACAGTGGTTTGGAAAAATGATATAAACATTAATAACAGTTAGATAATTAGTAGTTTTGTCCATAAATCCACACTTATTATGTGTGGATTTAAATAAATAAATAAATAAACAGAAGACACATACGCCATAATGAATCTAGGTTGGTCTATTTAGTCCAAGCAGCACTCAGTTTTCCTTCCAGGGAGCGCAGAGCCTGAAAAATCCTAATCAGGAATCGCTGTATTTTACCCCACAACAACAAAAGACTTCTGAATAATAAGGACTGCTGAACTGAGCAGTATGTATGTTTATTGTGCTGTGTTATTAAGCTCAGAGCTAATCCCACCTTCGGTGCTGTTTCAGCTAATGACAACTGGGGCTTTACGTCTGAAGCCATCAGTCTCACAGACGTGCTGAAAGTATAGAAAAGCAGCAGAACACTAATCTGTTAAAGAAATGCTTCACTGCTCCACTGGTCCACTGAATTAATGAGCTTCATCATGGACAGAGATCACAATTTAGCAATACAGATCGCGGAATTACTCCCTAATCTCATGGAGGAGCTGGATTAAAAGACACACACGCAAATATGCCTTCTAACCTTGAGTAGGACACATTATATTGAAACTCTTTGCTGATTATAGAAACTGATAAAGATCAGAAAAGCTGCTAATTTACATACTAATCCTACTCAACATACAGTTTAGTATTTTTATTAACAGAGACTTAAAGATAACAGAGATACAATCACTGAAAATACAGCCCAGACCTGAATCATCTCCGCTAATGTTAACCCCAGATAACGTTAGCCAAGTCTCACTGTTTGTCAGAAAACTGTAATGTTACTGTAATTAGCGCTGACAGAACCGATTTGTTCTCTCCTCAAATCATTTACATCTCTTCCTTTTCAACAATCTTCACCTTAATATCATTCAGCTAGTATGGCTACAAAATTCTCAAATCTTGTTGGAAACAGAAAAGCATGGAAACGAAAGTATTATTACCATGAAAACAAGTGTAACTTTAACCATAGAAATGGGTGTAGCGTAACTATGGAAACAAATTTACCATAACCATGAACATGAGTGCAAGTGTAACCATGGAAATCATTGTAGCATAACCATGAAAATGAGTGTAAGTGTATCAATGGAAATGAGTGTAGCACAGCTATGGAAATGAGTGTAAGTGTAACCATGGAAACGAGTGCAAGTGTAACCATGGAAATGGGAGCAGCATAACCATAGAAATAGGTGTAGCATAACTATGGAAACAAATTTCCTATAACCACAAAAACGAGTGTAAGTTTAACCATGGAAATTGTTGTAGTGTAACCATGGAAATGAGTGTAGCATAGCCATAGAAACGAGTGTAAGTGTAACCATGGAAATGAGTGTAGCATAGCCATAGAAACGAGTGTAAGTGTAACCATGGAAATGAGTGTAGCATAGCCATAGAAATGAGTGTAAGTGTAACCATGGAAATGGATGTAGCGTTACCATGGAAAAGGAAGCAGCATAACCATGAAAATGGGTGTAGCATAACCATGGAAACAAGTGTAAGTGTAACCATGGAAAGGAGTGTAAGGGTACCATGGAAATGAATGTAGTGTAACCATGGAAACGAGTGTAAATGTAACCATGGAAATGGGTGTAGTCGACTGCTCCATATATCAGTGTTGTGTTTCAGATTGATGCTCATCAATCAAGCAATGTTATAATTCTGTTTCTGTTGTGTGGATCTGGATTTTCAGAAGTGCGGAGGGTCAGCAGTAAAACTACACCTCTGCAGTGTGTGTGTGTGTGTGTGGGGGCAAGGCCAGTCTCTCCTGCTCGTGTGTGGTGTGTGTGTGTGTGTGTGTGTGTGTGTGTGTGTGTGGAGCTCCTGATGGAACACTCCTTATCAGCGCTGCTAGCTGACGTGAAGCCAATTGATTAGCTCCTGTGTCTGAGTTAGCTAGCCGCGTTAACTAGCACATTGTGACATTCCAGCACGTCTCAGCCTCGGAGAGAAATCAATACCGGCAAGCCTCCATTCCTCCAGGTCCATTCTCTCCAGCGCTTTATGGGTCATCAGCTTGACCCAAATCTCTAATATCAGCTTTTCGCATGGCCAGAGCAGAAGGACCATTTCTGTTTTCCTTTACTTTCCTCCCAACACTGAGCGGCAACTATTAAGAATTAACCTGAACTGCACTAGTGCAAGTGATCAGTCGCACAGTCAAATTTAATCAAATTATGGTGAAATTTGAGATTCGATGATGCATTGTTTACTAACATAACTCATAACTGATTATTAATTATATCATAGCTGATTCAAAACATTGTGTCAAAGGTTTACACTCATTGATTGAAGTTAAATACAATTTTTTTCAATACAACTCATTCCAAAAAAATCAATTCACTCATTTTTATACACTCTCAGGCTATTTTCAAGTGTAAAAATATTCCTCAAAAAGCTGCTGTATTGTTTTTATTATCTATATTCTACTATTTTTTATTAGCTATATTCTGACCTTCAGTCACCTTTGTGTATTCAGTTTATGTTAAAAAATAATGCTGAATTGCACCAAAACAGGCAAAAATAATCTAACTGAGTGGTGATGAAATGTGTATTGATGTATTGATGTATGTATGTATGTATGTATGTATGTATGTATGTATGTATGATACTGGAGTGATATTAATATCAGTTTATATTCAAGTTTACAGGCTGAAAAAAAGACCAGCATTGCACAGATGTTTACTTTTGACTGATATTACAAACCAATATTTGATGCGTTTACTGTAACAGAACGCTTAGATGACAGATAATTAATAGAGCTGTAGAATCATAAATTGAATAAAAGAATAAAGGTGTAATAAATTAATACCCAAAATGCCTGATGTGTCAAAAGCAGTGGTCGAATCTTGAGGCAGAAAACAATTTAAACCAGAATTTTGAATGTAGGCCTCACAGTTCAGAAGATCTGGGTCAAAATCTATAGCGCCACCATCAGATTAATTGGGGTCACTTGGCTGAGTAGTGGGGGTGGTACTACACCTACGCTCCAAGTTTGGTGTTTGGGTGACTTACAGTGTCTTTTCCACAATCAGTTTTAGGGCAGAAAAAGAATAATAAAAATATTAGCAAAAGCAATAGGGTTCCATGGACCTACGGTGCTTGGACCCCTAAACATGTAATTACAGTCATATGCGAAAGTTTGGGCACCCCTGGTCAAATTATAAGCTTTGTTCATTTTCGAAGTGAAAATATGTTAATGCATCCGATACGTCAGTGGTCACCAACCTGCTCCTGGAGATGGACCTTCCTCCAGGCTTTAGCTCTAACCTTAGTGGACCCCAGCTGATCTATCTAATCACTGCCATTGTGAAGTCCTTGATTAGCTGATTGAGGTGCTGGATTTGGGTTGGAGGTGAAATCAGCAAGATGGTAGATCTCCAGGAGGAGGTTTGAGGACCTCTGCTCCACAGGGAACAAACCTAAATATGATATTTTTCTGAAAATTTTAGTGCACAATTTCTATTTATTTGCTGAGTTTGTTGGAAAATAAAATATATAAAAGATAATGTGCCATATTTCTGGCACAGGCCATATTTTATGTTTTTTCTTTCACCAATATGTTGAATTCAGTAAATAAACAGTAACTGTGTATTAAAATGTGCAGTAGTGTGTCTCTGTAGAGGACGTGTAAACAAATTTACACTCATAAAATCAACAACAAGAGTGAGATTGTGAATACAAGCAGCGGAAATGAGTTTTCTTCACAGGGCGGCAGCAACTCTGACAGGGTGAGGAGCTCAGTCATCCAGGAGGAACTCATCTGGGATTCTTTGCTCTCCCAACTGCTACCGCGACCCCATCTGGACCAAGCAGGTAATGATGATGGATGAATGAATGAATGAATGAATGAAAATCAACAACAAGAAGGAATTAGACCGGGGCGCTGAAACTTTTGCACACACCTGTATACTGAACTGTTTAGCATTACATCATTTCTTGTAGTTCCCCAATTTCAATACTTCAAATATTGAGTAACATGTCTGAAATACATTTTAGTTTAGTTTATAATATTTGAATCAACATTTTGAATTTTGAATATAAAATAATATGAACTTGTCCAGTGATTCCAATATTTTTTTGCCGTTAGATGATCGGCACCCATGCTCCAAAACGTGTACCGGATGTATGAAAATCCTGGAATTATTTCAGGACCGGGCAGATTTTTGTTTGGACAGAATTGTAAACAAACGGAATGTTAACGAGGTCAGAAAGTTACCGGCCTGTTTCTGGGGGCGCCGTGGGCTGCGTTTGTCGGCGTCTCTGAAGGATTGTGGAGAAAAGAGCAGCTGCTGGTGTCGATCATTAGAGCAGGAGAAGCTTTAGTGTTCTCTCAGACTCAGTGAGGCTTCATCAGTAATAACAGCAGAAGGGTTGAGACACCATCTCTCTGAAGAGACCGCCTGATTATAGGCTCTACACACACACACACACACACACACACACACGCACTCTGACTCAGGCTCATACAACACCACCACCACCACCACCCTCCCACACACACACACACACACACTTGTAATTCTACCTTCATGGCTTTTTCCTTTTTCTTAAGTGCTTTCATAGTTGAGTAATGTGCCCACACACTGCATACATTATATTTTCATTGCATAATTAGGTCATTCTCCCAAAACTGCCCCCAAAACATGTCCATAAATATTTGGCAGCAGCGCGCGGATAAACAATATTCTTATAATTCAGTAGGTCGACTGGAGCTCTATATCTGTCAGAAAAATGGTTCTGTGCGGGTACATAATTAAAGGACAAACAGTGTAAATGTACCTTCAAAGGTACAACAGTGGTTTTAAGGTCCAACTGTGCACCTTAAATAAGATTTTCTCAGTGGAAAATCAGATTAATAGAATAAAAGCCTGGAGGCGAGACGGGGTGTGTGGAGTCAGTACAGCTTAGAACATATCATTTCAGTGGACAATGGTACAGTTATGTTCCCTGAATAAAGGTACTGAAGACGGACCCTTGAGGGAACCACCCCAGTGACACCTCAGTGCCTTTTTTTTCTGAGTGTGAAACATTTGTGGAGTTCATTTTTCTCATAACCGATATTTGTCATTATTGTCTCTTTTTTATTAGGAAAAAAAATAATGTGTATTACTTTTAACTGTTCGCCCAATGACAGCTGGGATAGGCTCCAGCAGCCCACCGCGACCCAGAAGGATAAGCGGTTTAGATGATGTATGTATGTATGTATGTACGTATGTATGTACTTTTAACTGCTGAATCTCTTTATAAACTACAAGGATGTGAACCAAAAAAACAAAATGTTCATTAAAAAGAAAAACACAGTGGTCACTGCAGTAATAAGAAAATAACAAGATACTATATTCCACAGAATATATGTTTTATAAGTAGCTTTAATTAGTTACTCTGACAACATTGTACAGCCTATAGAAAGAAAAGGTACCGGGGGAAATAAACATTTGAATGTTTGGAGAATTTGGTCACTTAAACTGGAAAATGTGACTGTCACGCTGGGTTGACGAACCAGACACTGAATATAAAATATACAGTAAGATTAATTAAAAAGTGAATTAACCAAATGAACAGGCTTTACACCAGACCAGGTTAAAAACCAGAGTAAAGTGTAAAGTGGCGCAATGTGGAAAACTCAGCATGAAGTTCTGTGAGTTTTTTGGCTGGTTGCAAAGCAGAAATCTAATTACTGTCTGACTGGTTTTCTGCAGTTATTGGATTATTAAGTGCATGTAAACAAAGACCTGTGAAGCACCGCCACATCTTTTCGAACTGCCGCTCACGCAACGTCAGTGGACAGCTGAACGCACTCGGAGGAAAGCGCCAAGATCTGTTCCATCAGCTAACAGACACCTGCGCTGACTAGCATCGTGCTGAGTGATGGGGGGAGATGGGGGGGAGATGGGGGGCCATCCTACCCACCCAGAGGATGGCTGTAGCATCACTCGCGATGCTTAGATGGTTGTGCCACTCGGGAGCCCCCTACAGGTTTATGTTTAATTATTCAACCTGGCGTCGATGTTCGTACATCCTAAAAACAGAGTTTTTGTAGGTTTTTTTCCAGTTGGTTCCCAGCATTCATCATGGTAGTGAGCACCACCTGCGAGAATTCCTTAATTATATAACCTTAATGGACCCTTCCTGATCATCTGATCACTGCCTTCAGAAGTTCTTGATTAGCTGAATGAGGTGTTAGATTTGGGTTGGAGGTGAAACCCGCAGAAAGATAGATCTCCAGGAGGAGGTTTGATGACCGCTTCTCTACAAGGAATACAGACAGGCCTTGTTCAGACTGCCAGCCCAGAATGATTTTTGATTGTGTGGACAGCGAAAAAAAGCACATGAAATCTGATTTTTGCTAATCGGATCCAAACCACATTTGAAGGTGGTTTGAAATTCCAATCAGATTTTCACAGATCCATCTCAGTCTGGACGCTCTGGACGCTCAAATAAGATTTCACAGTGTCTTTCATCACTCGCAACGCGACAAACAACGACGAGATCAAATCCAGAGTGATGAAGTGCTGGGATTAAAGAGGAGCTCCAAAGATTCATGATGATGAAGAGAATTCTGCAGAGTTTGGAGGGCGAGATGATGCTCCTCCAGCTCTCCTGCATCTGTGTTTTAAGTCTGTGCCACCAGCATAGCTACGTAGTTACTGACGCCTACGTCGTTACCAAGGCAACCCATCCAGATCGACTGGTGATGTCTGGACACACAAATCCAGTCTGATCACTCGCAGATAACAGAGCAGAGAGTAGCCTCAAAAGATCTGATTTGAGAAACAAATCTGATTTGCCTGCAATCTGAATACAGCTTTAAATGTGAAAACTGTCTGCAATAATTATACAATTACAGTAATTACATAATTAAGTATATTAGACCAGCATTCTGTATCATGCAATGACTCTTCCTGTAAGTAATGTAACACATTACAGTATAAATTACTGTAATCAGCTACATTACTTGTGTTACTCTTACTTGTTTTATCTCTAACAGAGCAAAATAAGTTAATCATGATGCATTTAAATCATATATTTCCTCTATATAGATTATACAGAGATGCTACATTAGAACCATTGAAAACCATCTTTTTTAAGTGTGTTGTACTCAAGTCTGGTCTCGAGTTTGCAAATTAACAATCTCGGCCTTGCCTCAGTCTCAGCGTGAGGTGGGCTCTGAAATTTCTTTGTTTTGATTCAGACTCAACCACCTCAAAGCCTCTGTCTTGATTCAGACTTGACTACTACAAAGCCTCAGTCTTGCCTCAGACTCGACTACTACAAAGCCTCGGTCTTGATTCAGACTCCGCTACTACAAAGCCTCAGTCTTGACTCACACTTAATTATTACAAAGCCTTGGTCTTGACTCAGACTCAACTCCTACAAAGCCTCTGTCTTGCCTCAGACTCAACTACTACAAAGCCACGGTCTTGATTCAGATTTGACTACTACAAAGCCTTGGTCTTGACTCAGACTCAACTCCTACAAAGCCTCAGTCTTGACTCAGAATCAACTACTACAAAATCTCTGTCTTGACTCAGACTCAACTACTACAAAGCCTCAGTCTTGACTCGGACTCAACTACTACAAAGCCTCTGTCTTGACTCAGACTCAACTACTACAAAGCCTCAGTCTTGACTCAGACTCAACTCCTACAAAGCCTCAGTCTTGACTCACACTTAATTATTACACAGCCTTGGTCTTGACTCAGACTCAACTCCTACAAAGCCTCAGTCTTGCCTCAGACTCGACTACTACAAAGCCTCTGTCTTTCAGACTCGACTACTACAAAGCCTCAGTCTTGCCTCAGACTCGACTACTACAAAGCCTCTGTCTTTCAGACTCGACTACTACAAAGCCTCAGTCTTGACTCGGACTCAACTACTGCAAAGTCTCTGTCTTGTCTCAGGCTCAACTACTACAAAGCCTCAGTCTTGACTCGGACTCAACTACTGCAAAGTCTCTGTCTTGTCTCAGGCTCGACTATTACAAAGTCTCGGTCTTGACTTGGTCTCACCTCCAGTGGTCTTAACTACAACACTAAAGTCAAGTTTCTCTTGTGCACTTTGTGCAGATGTTTGGGTTTAAGACAGTAACTCGGTAAAAGTAGCGAGTGGTAAGATTATTCATCCCTTTACAGTTTAAGAGACGTAATTTCTCATTTGTAATAGCTTACTTTCTTTTTGAGTAACTACCCCAACACTGTTCGACAGTTTTTTGAGGTCTTATGTGTAAATAATGAAGTGGCAAAAAATCTAAAAGATTTAAAGAACTATACACAGCAATATTTTTTCATCTGAGTCATAATAAAATATCTCCTCTTATATTTCAAAACACTAATGTGGTCTGGATGGAAAGTTTAGAGTCTGTACTTTCCAGACAATTTCTCCACTTGTTTCAATGAGCCACAAATCAGAACGAATTTGTACCGATTTACACCACGACTTTGTTATTGCTGGCTTTTATGGATTAAACTTTTCCAAACGAATGTAATAACAGTCCTGTTTTTTGTTAACAGTCATTTCTTCAGGGAGACCCCACAATGAATTTTAGTTCAGTCCTCCTGAAGGCAGTAAAACAATATAACACACACACATTTGGCCTCCTTCTCCAGCAGGGACCAGATGGATTAGAGAGGAATGAAAGGGATGTACACACTCACACTGCTCTCCAGCCTGATTGATACTGTGTGATAGGAGTGGAAGATGGCTGACATGTGTCCTCTGTTTCTTATCATAGCGCTTTTGCTGTCTTTCGCTCTTTCAGGTTAAGGGTCCTTGTCGGATGTGTGTGTAATCCATATGACTGTCGTTCTCTGTTTTTTCTAAGTGTCTGATAAAAGAAACAGTGGACAAGAAAGAGAAGCGGTACAGACTGTACAGAAGGAACCCAACACCATTACATCTGTTAATCAATTAGCGGGTTTACCGTGACTAGCTGACTACTCGCACAGACAGAAACTTATACATAACCACAGATACACACACGTTGCCTACAGTTAACAAGACAAGCTAGCTAGCCTAGCCTAGTCTGACGTCATGAGCATATTTGACTGCAGCCCACCACACACCTTGGCCCCAGGACAGACTAAGACATATTAATAACCACAAATAGAATCTTTGAATACCACACGTTGCCTACAGTTAACAAGACTAGCCTAGCTAACTAGCCTAGCCTAGTCTGACGTCATGAGCATATTGGACTGCACCCCACCATCCACCCTTGGCCCCAGGACTGGCCTAAAACGTATTAATAACCACAGATAGAATCTCTGAATACCATATGTTGCCTAAAGTTAACAGGACTATCCTAGCTAGTTCACCTAGCCTAGTGTGAAGAAATGGGTACACTGTTGCTAGCTGACCCCCCTGCCCTCAGGGACTAACCTACACACTACTTTAGGTACAAGCATCAACTGTCCACAGACTGGCCTGGCAGGCTAACTAGCTCATAGCAACAGCTAAAACACTTTGCTAGCGCTGTACATATTTATACCCACTAACCACTACATTCACTGTGTAACTTTTTCAAATCAAATCACATCACATTTGCTGTCACGTCATATTTACACAGTATATATTGCTGCTGTTGGAACAAACCTCGTATCTCCATTTTTGTTGTTTTTCAGTTTTTGACATAATTTGAAAATGCCTGTTGCCCTGATGAAGGGACCAACAGAAATGGCCTGAAATTGCTTGGGAGAAAGTCTGGTTCCACTGACTTACATTGAAAGTTAAGAATGTTTTTGCCCTCTCCTATAAAGTTATGATTTTCTAAATATATACACAATATACACAATATACACATTAGTATACACAAGTGTTGCACCATTCCAATATACAGTTTTGTACAGTAATATAATTTCTGAAATAAAAGCTATGACGTACTGTTGTACACTTTTCCACATATGCAATAGTCTGAGGTGAGGTAGAAATGAGATGCAGGGTACACAGGGGATATTACAAACACACACACTCACACTCTCACACACACACACACACACACACACACTCTCACTCACACACACACACACACTCACACTCACACTCTCACTCACACACACGCACACGCACACTCTCACTCACACACACACACACACACAGTGTGAAGTATTCCAGATTATACAAGATATAGAAAATGTAGAAAATGTACAAGATGTCAATCTTTATGTGCAGGTATAGTTTTGCTAGATAGAAGTTACAGTAAAATATATATTTGACTTTAAAGTATTTTTACAGAATCTCTAATAATAGAAAGCTCACTCAGACTTGCCTTTGATGTATGTGACTTCTTTATTCTTTTTTTTTTTTACTTTTACATTTTTAACCTTCAGCCATAACTGTTCTTTTTCCTTCACTATCTCCTCACTCTGTGTTGGACATCACTTTGAAAATGTAAATGAAAAATGGACAGTACAAATATTTGTTGATGATTTTAAATTGTTTACATAATTAATAGTGTCAATTAATTGTTTTAGCCATTGTCTGATGACCTGTGAGAAATGATAGTGTGATAAGAGTGACCTCAATTACATCTAAGGAAGATCTTTCATGGGTCACTTGTGTAAACAAAGAGTTCAAATCTGCAGGCTAATCGAAAGCATTTGGGGTAAGAAGACAACCAGGCAAATTTGGGTTTTCACCAAACCCAGCATCTCAGTGGGGTTGAGGTCTGGACGTTGACTTGGTTCCAATACCTTGATTTTATCTTTTAGTCATTCAGATGTCGATTAGTTTGTGTGTTTGGGGTCATTGTCTTGTTGCATGACCCAGTTTCAGACAGACGGCCTCACGTTTGTCTCAAGAATATTCTGATATAAAGTGGAGTGCATTGTAGTCTCAATGACTGCAAGTGTCCTAGATAATTAAGTCATAGCCATGACTTAGTAAGGTGTGGGAATGAGATAATTAAGTCACAGCCATGACTAAGGTGTTGGAGATCATGCCTTATTAAGCTGTGGTCAAGACTTAATCATCTCATTCTCTCTCCTTACTAAGTTGTGGCCACAACTTAAATATCTTGTTCCCATGTCTTACTGAGTTGTGGCCATGACTTAGGATCTCATTCCCACGTGTTAATACGGCATGGCCATGCAGTATTTTTTTATTTATACGGGATGTCACCAGTAGGGCTCCATAGGTTCCTTATTTTGTTTGTTTGTTTGTTTGTGATTTAGTTGATTACACCCAATAAACGATGCTGGATCACTGCATGTTCTGTTGATGTGTAAATCTTTATGTTAAATAAAAAAGTAGCTGCACATTTTACAGGTTAATTAATCAAATTCTGGGTGATGATCTGCCAGAGTATACAGCTCTACAGTCAACTGGGCTGAGCCCCAGATCTTCACACGCTCAGCCAACCTGAGATCTTCCCATCTGTACCACTACAGAGTGGAGAAGAAAGAGAGTTCATCGTCTTGTCTATTTCCACCAGGTGCACGATGGGAAATTACTTTCAAAAATCTAGTTGCAGTCTTGCAAGTAGTGACCCTGCGAGAGCCCCAGGTCTCTGGAGAATCTCGGTCTGTGACTAAAACTGTGACATTGACTTTAGATGTAAGAAGGTGTCAGACTTTAGTCTTTCAGAAGTCTTTACAAAGTCTTCTAGCGTAGGTTAGCAAAGTCATGCTGCCGTAGTCTTTTTGGAGAGAAGGGTCTTTTTCCAAGCCACCCAACCATGAAAGCCAGACTTGTACAGGCTTTTTCTAATAGTGCTGTCATATTGTGTTACAGAGGCTTGTAGGTCACATGATGTAGCTCTTGGGTTCTTCTTTGTATTCCAATTCAAAGTAGCTTTACTGACATGAGGGTCATTCTACAGAAACGTCCACTTTTCTATTTCTCCATAAGGGTCACTGGTGTTACTGATCCTCTTTGGTGTAACACCAGAGACATTTTTAATTAACAATGCATTACAGAATGTCTACTACGGAGCATCAAACCACATGTTGTCAATCATGGAATATCCACTAAAATATGGAATTTAATCCATTTGGATTCTATTTTTTTCACAATTACCTCAGAATAAAGTCGGTCACACCAGTGACTTCAGCTAAAAGCTTCATATGAAATCATGAGCTAAATGAGAAAATCTCTGATAACTGAAAGACACAGTGGACTCACCATGAGCTTTTCTTCATAGATCCTCAGAAAACAGGTAAAAGGAAGTCGCGTGATGTCATCAGTGTGACTTTTATTTCAAAATAAGAGATTATCTGTTACAAAGTAACACCAGTAACTCGACTCCTGAGGACAATTTTTATTATATATTTTATAATATTTATTTGGCATTTAAATGTCATTTAAATCATATAGTTCATAGTCATGTATAGATTATTGCAGTTAAAATAGCAGAAAAACATGTTTTTTATCTCAAAATATGGCCTCAGCCTTCACACATGACCATGGGGACAGGAACTTCTGTGGTGCTTGGAGTATGATTGATTTAAAAACCAATATTGCTAAATTTGAGGCTCAAGAAGGTGTAATTGTTAAAATAACATTGTTTTATTTTAAAATGTAAATAAATTGTAACCCTAACATGTTTTTCAAGTGTACTATATCTGTTAATGCTAGGGACACAAAACTGGACGTTTCTGTAGAATGACCTATGACTGTTTTGAGTACAATGTTGCCAAAGCATATGAAGTTCAACTCAAAGCAGAACACTTTGTAGAACTAAAAACAAATATACAATTAATAATAGTAATAATGATAGTCGTATTGAAATAGCAGCAACACTATTAAAATAAATAACATAAATGAATAAAATAAAACATGTAACTTATATCTTATATAGAGTGAGGGTTTGGGGGGTCAGTGAGGTGGGGGTGTGGAGTGTGTTACTTACTGTCCCTCAGGCGTTGCCACATATATTGCAGCGAGAGATGCTGCTCTGCCTTTACCAAGGATAATTGGTCGTTTTTTCGGATTGCGTTAACATTTCGAAATTTTCAATTATGTTATGAAATTTTCTTGAGACAGCTAGAATTTTTCACATTGTAGGAAAAAGTGCAGCTCTGTCTCGACCTCACCGCGCTCTCTCTCTCTCTCTCTCTCTCTCTCTATTCTTTATATCTCTAAGCATTAAAAAAACAGCAAGCTAGCAAGAGAATTTAAAATTATTTGGAGTTGGATTCATAGCTGACGTCTTTTCCTTTATGGCATGATGGAGACGTACCTGAGTCCAGAACACCCAAGTTCCAAAAGTTCTGCTTGTGCATCTGATTAGTCACACCTGGCTGCCAAAAGCTCTCAATGACTATGGAAGTAGGAAGAGTGCGCTTACTTTTTCCCACCTGGTTTCTGAATGTTTGGCTTACTTTTTGGAAAAAAAACTGCATATTGAAATCTGTTGTGTTGTTTGTTGTCACCTGAAGTTATTTGTTTGTTCACAGAAGTTGGTGAGGACCACCTAATCGTTACTCAGGCCCTGATGAATAAACATACAGAACTAAAGGAGGGCGTACTTTCTTTTTCCCATGACTGTACACTAGATAGGTAGGCAGATCGATGATTTATTTCAGTATCATTAAATGGACTTTAGTGCTTAGTCATCTAAACGGCAGAGGACTCTTCAACAATGTGAAGATTCTCGCTTCAGGACAGATACACTATTGTCCTTGTTGAAGCTCTGTGCTGTATCAGCATGTTCCCACAATCCTGTGCTTTTCATCACCCAAAGAGTGCAAACCCAGTGAAAATGCACTACACAGATAAAATAATGCAGGGCCATAGTGATCGGAACCAGGGGTCACGAATATAGCCCTTTTATTTACTTTCAAAACCACCAGTGAACCTACATGTATCTTCTGAGCTTTTATATGGACTGTTGATGATTTAGTTTTATTATAATGGTGATATATCTGAAAAAAAAAAGTTTTCTTTGGATCCTTCATGTACCTCTCTGCCAAGAATAAATTTAAAAAATGCATTTTAGGCCAGAACCTTTTCTCACACTGTAAAACACAATACTCATGTTTTGGCTTTTTTGTTAAAATTACTAATACAAATATAAATCTAGTACCACATTATTTCTCAGCTAATCTGGAGTTATTGAGGTAAATCTAGTTGAGATCGGTTTGTGTTGAGTCTTGTTTGTCTTATTTATAAGTACAATTCAGTACATGTGTTGTTGCATTTCACATGTTGTTGTTGTTGTTGTTGTTGTTGTTGTTGTGTTGTTAGGCTACATTCAAACAGCAGGTAAAAGTGGCCCGTACCTGTTTTTCTCGCCAAATCCGATTCTTCTGTTTGGCTGTTCACAATATATTTTAATTGTGACCTTTATGCAACATTAGTCTGAACAGGTCACACTCCTAAACTGACCTGCATGCACAAAAGAACAAACCAATACCACATGTTGCTTCACGAGGCTCATCCAGAGGGAAAAGAACCCAGACAAACATCTAAAGAGCTGCAGGCCTCCCTTTCCTCAGTTGAGCTCAATGTCCATGAATAAGAGACACTGGGGCAAAAATGGCATCCATGGGAGAGCTGCAAGGTGCAAACCACTGCTGACCAAAAAGAACACACAGCCTCATCTATTATTTGCCAGAAAACACTTTTGTGATAATATTCTTTGGACTGATAAATCAAAGGTGGAACTTTTTGGAAGACACAGCTCCCGTTACAAACTAACACTGCATTCCACCATAAGAACATCCTACCAACAGTGAAGCATGGTGGTGGTAGTGTGAGGGTCTTGGGCTGCTTTGCTTCGGGAGGACCTGGACGACTTAATAACTGATGGAACCATGAATAGGAGAATATTCGCCCATCAGTTCGTGACCTAAAGCTCAAGTGCAGATGAGCTATGAAGCAGGACAATGATCCTAAGCACACAAGTGAGTCCACCTCTGAATGGCTCAGAAGGTACAAAATGAAGGTTTTGGAGTGGCCGAGTCAAAGGCCTGATTTGAATCCCATTGCGAGGCTGTGGCGAGACTTTAAACTAGTTCATGCCCGAAAGCCCTCCAGTGTAGCTGGATTAAAACAATTCTGCATAGAAAAGTGGGCGAAAATTCTTCCACTGCAATGTAAAAGACCACAAAGATCGCAAACATGGGTGATTATAGGTTTTGAATAAATCTTGATCCTCAGTAAATGGAACGATCATTTAAAAGTTGCGTTTTGTGTTTAATCATGTTGTCTTTATCTTTTATTAAACTAAGTTGGATCTGAAACATTTAAATGTGACAAGTTAGCAAAAATAGAAGAAATCGGGGTGAGGGGCAAATACTTTTTCACAGCACCGTGTAGCTCACATGACCGGAACTCATGAATAGCTTGTGCAGAAAGGAGACTCATGAATAGCTGCTGCAACTCAAATGTAAAAACAACTGGTTCAATTGGAACCTTACACATAGCAGGTACACATAGGACTTTCATGTAGGTGGCGCAATGTATGTACAGTTGTTGCAATCAACCCCAGGTTTTCAGCCGAGCCCTTTGCCACTCATTTGCATTAGCATGGTAATGTAATGCTGTTTGTTACTGCAACATGATTGCATGTACATTTGTCTCTCTGAGGATCTTGAGTTGCCAGCTTTTATGAAAAAACTGTTGCTGGATTTAGAATCCCATGGGCAAGAGGATCTTACAGAAAGAATTAATAGACATTATAATAAGAAGAGAGAGTGATTTTCATTACAATTCTACTAAATTTTAACATACACCTTGACTGCTAAAGGCCTGACCTTTGCCAGCTTTATCAGCTGATATGAGTTCAGGAGAAGAAGCCTTCCTGAAATCCTCGGCTCAGGTTTTGGATAATAATTCGGTGTATTTCCAGGGGATGTGACATTTATGGTCTGAGATCCTCTTAGCCTCCTGACTTCCAGCTCCGAGCTCTCTTTGCTGCCTGTGCAGTCAGAATGCATAAGCAGGTCATTCTTCATGCTGCCTCATGTCCCTCTCTACTTCCTGCCAGCCTCTTCACAATGCACCCTCAGGTAAATGTCACAGTAATGTGAGATCAGAGAATTACATCTGTGTTACTATTAAACTGGACAGGACTGATTTAATAAAAGGAGAAAGGAAACAGAGAATGTCTCACGCAGATGTTAGAGACGTCAAATTTCTACGTTATTAAATATTCGAGATGTAAACAGAGTCATTCAGAGAGGTTTGGTAAGAAATGTTCTGTTCCAGAGTCAGAAGTGTTCACAGTGGTGGTGACAGGAACCAGATGTCCACCTCTAAAAGCTCCCTCACAGAAAGTTACTACATGACATGGTTATGAATTCACTGCCTGATGGCTGAGGCACTGTTTTATGATAGCTTTGAGAAGGATATCACCTAAAACGTATTCTTTAACATCTTCTTTGACACCCAAATAAACAGACAAAAAGGGTCCCACTTTAATTTAAGTATCTCTAATAACTCTGTGGTTATATATTAACAATACATGCACCTTTCCTTCACCTGAGATTTAACAAATGATCCCAGATGACCCAATTGTCCAAGGTAGTCACTGATAATATTAGGAGAACCAAACAGACTAATCTCTAAATTACATTCATTAAGTTGTAAAAACTATTAGTCATCTAGTCTTTAATACTGAGGAGACAATCATTTAATCTCTTTATCGCTGAGCTGTTGCCATACCTTAAAAGCAGGTACAATAGCATATCATCAGCAAAGCAGTGAAGTAAAATATTGTGTTTCTGTTGCCCTGAAATAAAATATATAAGGAGAATAAGACTGGGCCTAATATGGACCCCTGAGGAACTCCACACGTAACTGGGGAGGTGGGTAAAACAGATGCCCAAAATATATTGAAAAAATTCTATCTGTGATGTAAGAGACAAACCACATATATACACACACACACACACACACACACCACAAACACACACACGTACACACACACGTACACACCACAGACACACACATATATACATATACATATATATATACACACGGGGTGATTCACACGAAAGAGGCCCCGAATATTCTGTAATAACTCTCTCTAGGATGAAGCAATCTGAATGAAACAACGTGCAATGAGCTCCTCAGTATATGGAGATTCGAGCAAGCCGGGATGCCCCTGTGTCAGAGCAATGAGGTAGGCACCGGACAGCCGTCGTGATGTTTAACCTCTCTAATGCTTGCCGATACGTTCAGGAACATGGAGCACCGCGTTGAAATATGTCTGTCAGAAATCAGCGATCACTTCCAGCATCGCATGTAATGCAATCAATTACACATACGTCAACGTATGTAGTGTATTTTTTTGGTTCAGATTGCTTCATCCTAACAGGACTTACAAAAGAATACATATATATATATATATATATATATATATATATATATATATATATATATATATATACATATATATATGTATATAATATTTCTTTTGAGTGAATCTCCCTGTATATATCACTGTTGTTCAATCTCCAAATTGATAACTTTACAGGAGAAGGAAAAAACCTTCTTTACTATTAATGTAAGTCAATGGAACCAGAGATTTTTCCAAGTCATTTTGGATGATATATTTTAAGTTATATATTTTTTTCCTGTGTAGTTGTGATGAAGGTACAGTGAAATTACCAACTCCAGACATTGTTTTCAGGATATTACAATATAACACATGCTTTAATTAATTACATAATAGTTAAAGGTCTATGCTATTGCTGTAAATACCATCACATTACAGCATGTTACCAAGTCACAACACAAAACTAGCTAAATGTTACTAAAGCTGACATTTTCTGTGCAGGTGCAGTGAAAGTACGCTTACAATTACAATCAAAAAGTCTTGCTGGAAAAACAGCATTTCACCCTGTTATACATATGTAATTACATAAAAGAACATATACTGTTAAAACTACAAATACACTTTTGTTTGTTTTACCTGAGCAAAAATTGATGTTGATACACATGTATTTACATAAGCTGTACCACTGTAATCCATCTGCAACAGTGAATATATCACCAGTAGTTAGTGTTACGTGGACTGTTAATGTGTAACTACACAGTTATTACAGGCACTTACTATAAAGTGGGACAAATGTCACAAGCACAGGCTTGAAGTCAGAAGTGCAGACCTGAACCTTGTCCATGCAGAATGTGGATCAAATATTAATGTTATTTGTAATATAACTGTGTAATTACATATAAATAAATATCAATATTGAAAAATAAGTCTTGATTTTTAACCTGTTTCTGTTTTGTAGAAATATAATCTGTCATTTTGGGGCACAAACCAGCAAATAACTGCGTTTATGATTACACTTATGAATGATGCCATGATTGCGATCTCTCATTGCATTTGAAATGCGCAGTCATGACGCGCTCTATGGGGACCATTCATTAGACTGAATCAGGCTTTGTGAACATATCATTTATTATGACAATCACAAAACACTCAGCAGGAACATCTGATGCTGATCAGCGCTGCAGAGCCTGTACAGCACAAATCCTCTGATTTATTTACGTCTCCAGCACTGCAGCATTATTTTTAACAGAATCTGCTCAAAATACATAATTATAATGCAGCACGCAGCACACCAAGCGCAGTTAATGACGGTCTTTTTAGACGAGCTAATTACAGCAGCTACAATTATGATTTAGTACACTTATATTTATACACCACCATTCAAAAGTTTGGAATCACTGCTCTCTAAAGCCAGTTGTTGAATGAAGAAATGATAACGTGTCCAAAGTAATGTTCTAATGAAATTAACATCAAGAATGAAGTTCATATAAAATTAACATCCAAATTAAAGCACTAATAAAAAATATCCAAAATCAAATTTTATTAAATTCACATCCGGAAAGACTCATTGACTGAAAGTGGTGATATAATGTTCTATTATTAGAAATATACTTATTTACACAGTTATTATAGTTATTATTTACATAGTCATTTTTAGTGTGTTTTTATGTGCTACATTTTGTTTCATTCACATGTAACTGATCCACACAAGCCAATGCAGCCCTTTTTAAACCTACACTGTTTAACTCAATAAAAGTCATGTGTTTCTGTAGTAATGGCTTTATTGCACCTGTTGTAGTTACAAACCACAAAGTACCTCAGCACTCGATCTCAGCAGGACAGGTGAGGTTAGAGCCCCCAGGTAAGTGCTTACTTCAGCTTTCTGAAGCACAAAGAAGCCCATAAATCACTGAGACACGTCCACCTGTAAGCAAAGCTGGAACATAACACAGCCTCCACACGACTGGAGGAAAACCACCTCCTCTCTCCTCTTTCTGAAGTGGAAAAAGAAAGGGTGCTTCATCTTTCCAGCTTCTAAAGGGACCAGCCTGTTACTGCAACCCTGACTGGTGAACAGAGTCCAGGCTGAACATTTGGTAGCAACATTTGATATCAGTGGGACCACATACTGAACACTTATGCCATACGTCTACCTGTGAGACGCTTTGAGTGAAAACATCACTAAATCCCCAGCAGAGGGGACTTTTGGTTGCACCACAGACACTTACGGTACATCTTAAACAGAGAACTTGTTGAGAGGAGAATTTCCGCTCTATAATGTCTTCCAGGTCTCTCAAACACTAGAGGGCGCTCCCGAGCGAGTCCAAAATGAATGAGTTATAGGCATTTGAGTAAAATCGTAGTTTATAAATGTTTAAACATTTTTATTGTTCAAATATACATTAATGTCCTGAACACAGAACAGCATAAACCACTTTAACACTGCTGTGATATTTTTAAGAGCTTTTAAACTCGAATTATAGGAGTTGAAAACGGCGCTTCATGTACGTTCATGACGTCAATGAGCACGAACAGCCAATCAGCGCTCAGTAGTAATAATACTAACCAATCAACACTCAGTAGCAGTAATGCTAAGCAGTCAGGGCTCAGTAGCAGTAACGCTAACCAATCAGCACTCAGTAGCAGTAATGCTAATCAATCAGTGCTCAGTAGCAGTAATGCTAACCAATCAGCACTCAGTAGCAGTAATGCTAACCAATCAGCACTCAGTAGCAGTAAATCTAACCAATCAGCACTCAGTAGCAGTAATCCTAACCAGTCAGCACTAAGTAGCAGTAATGCTAACCAATCAGCGCTCAGTAGCAGTAATGCTAACCAATCAGTGCTCAGTAGCAGTAATGCTAACCAATCAGCTCTCAGTAGCAGTAATGCTAACCAATCAGCACTCAGTAGCAGTAATGCCAACCAATCAGCACTCAGTTGCAGTAATGCTAACCAGTCAGCACTCAGTAGCAGTAATGCCAGTGTGCTGCTGCCCAAAACACGTTTGCTGTAGTAAAAAGGAAACATACAGGTGAGTTTTCTTTGCTTTTTTGCTGTTTTCTTAACTAGTAGAGTGTAAACCTTAAATAAGTGTTTCCAGGTGAAAAGTTCGTATTTGTTCCTTTACATAACCGAATGTTTTAAAACAGAACAGTAAAATAAAAGCCTGGAGACGAGACGGGGTGTGTGGAGTCAGTACAGCTTAGAACATATCATTTCAGTGGATTATGGTTCAGTTACGTTCAATGACTGAAGGTACTGAGATGGACCCTTGAGGGTTCCACCCCAGTGACAGGAAGAGAACTGACCCAGTGACAGATTAGTACCTTTATTTCTGAGAGTGCAGGAGTCTGAATTGACTTGATGGCATATAATAATAATAATAATAATAATAATAATAATAATAATAATAATAATATAGCAAACAAAAAAGCTACTGAAATAGGTACTGAACTGTCTCTGGGGTAGAAGCCCTCAAGGGTATGTCTTCAGTACCTTTAGTCAAGGAACATAATTGCACCATGTTCCAGTGCAGTTATATTTTTTCCTGCTTTGGCTTTTAAAACGTTACAAAAAGGTACAATGTGCCTCTTTCCTCCGGGAGCGTGAATGCAGTGCACCTTTTAAAACTCATTTAAGGAACACAACTGGACCTCAAGACCTCTGTTGTACCTTTTGAGACTACATTTACATTGTTTGATGAACAAAATCACACCTGTACAGGAGCCTATTTTCTGACGGTGTAATGAGCGTTTCAGACGCAGCCACTGAGCACGCTGGAACCATTTACACAGCACTCAGCTGTGGTCCATGTGTTCTCACACCTCTGATACAGACGCAGTCTGAAAGTGTTTTATGTAAACAGAACCGTGAGTCATGTCATGATGTGGTGAGGCTCTCGTTTAGAGCTCGTCTAAAAGCTGACTCACCATGCTGCTCTCAGCTTTTAGGCTGGAGGGATGTCCACTTCATCGGACTGCTGATAGACTTCAGCACACTTCCTGTCCTCCTCTGACAACTCCCTCTGAGACACACTTCAGGGGTCTCACATGTCTCACATATTTTTAATATACAGTACTGTGCGAAGGTCTTAAGCACATTATGAAAACCATTTATCTCAGTAATAACTTTCTTTATGCTGGTAAAAACTCCATATATCATTAGAATACAGGCAAACAAACGCATAAAAACAGAAAATTATCAAGAATTCATTTTTTCAAAAAAAGTATGTACTTTGAGTTAGTCTGAAGAACAAAGCTTGATTCCAGATGCTTCCCCAACACCCCCAGCCATCAAATGGATTTGGATGTGCTGGATTTGATGGCCCTGAATCTTCTATGGGGGCATATCTGTGGGTGGGCATTGCCCAGGGGTAACCCTTGCCCACCCAGAGGAATCATCTGCCCATCCAATAAACACTGAAAAATCACTGTTAATACCTTTTGAGAAGTTCACTCTTTTCTCTGGTTATATTAGTAGTCTTGTATAGTTCCACGGCTGAGTTTGCACATTTTGCAAGCTGCGTTTCTTTTAAGTTACCAGCTCACTCAGTGGACACTCGTTTAGTGATTACCCAGCTCCAGACAGGCTACAGCTGATTTGTTGCTATTCACTGGAGTTGGCTTATTGAGTAGGTATATAGCAATTTTACAGAAGGCAACACGGTTAGTTTTATTTAGCTAGCTGGGTGAATCTTCCAGCTTGGATAAGTGGCGCATTAAAAACAGCGACGCCCAACCCCAGTGCACACTGCCTCCACTGTCCAGCCCAATATAAACGAAATTATTCATTTATTTCCATATGCTGAAAAGTGACATCCTAGCTTCCCGTAAAGAAATTACTGGGTTGAGCTGTATTTTTACTGTTCTTGCTCCCCCGTTGTCATCATAGCTTATGTTATATGTAGTGATCATTTAACATCATCATCTTAGAGCTAAACATGTGTGATTTAATTGCACTCAGTAGGCAAACAGAATTTTTTCAATACTGTCTCCATTCTAGCTTACTCACCTTTGTCTTCTTTTGCCTTTATTGATGTTTAGCTTAGCTAGCTTTCAATTGCAATCGAGGAGTTTTACATTACAAACAGAAGCTATATATATATATATATTAATATATATTAATATATTTATTATATATAGACATAGTAAGTAGTCTATATATAGACATAGTAAGTAGTCTAATGAAGCCTAATGAAGATCTAAAATTTGCTCACAGGTTTTCCTCTGTAGTTCATACAAATACTCATTTCTGACCATGAATCTAAGTCAAAATTTTAGTTTATTCATTTTTTTCTGTTTCATAGAGTAATGGCCCTGGACACCCTCCACAAAAACTGGGTACTGTAATTGTATTCTTTTTGCCCCCTCACCCCCAGAGATCCACCAGCTCAAGCCAATTCCTTGGGCGTGCCACGGGGCACTTGCTCCGCGGCAGCGAGCACCCCCAGTCCTCTCCTGGGGACATGCCCCCTGCTACTTTGGGTCCTCCAGCAAAGGGTAGAGCTCCCTACAGCACACTGCATCAAGTCCTGCACAGCTGGAGGAGGGGGCAGCAACAGCGGCACTTTGCCTTCGATTTTGGAATAGTGCCATTCTCCTCCAGGCCACTGAGGGGCACTTTCCACTTCTGACACCAGTGTAGTGTTGGCAGACGAAAAAAAACACAGGGTATGATCTGCTGCAAGAAGTACTCTTTATTGAACGCGCCAGCAGAAAGGGGCACATACAGACTGTCGTAACCATGGGGAGAGGTCACCAATAGCCATACTGTTCACTCGATGATGATCCCCCTCACACACAAAACCCACAGGCCCCAACAACAAACACACGTAACACACACACACATAACTTTAACTAATAGACAACATCAATAAACAACACTGTCCCTTTGACTGAGGGTGTTCTACCATGAGCCTTTGTGTGTGGTCATCATAGCCACACCTCCAGAGTCTCAGGCCAGCGCCAGCCAGCAGCAGATCGCTACACAGCTCCG